>NC_074665.1:46559840-46604840 GCF_029448725.1 Salvelinus fontinalis | reverse complement strand
AGTTTATTGACTCTCTCGCTATCTCTTTCTCTCTCTCCCCCATCCCCCTCTCTCTCCCCCCTCTCTCTTCATCTCCCCTCTCTCTCCCTCCTCTCTTCCAGGGGAGCTGTGGCGTCTGGAGGACGACGTGGAGGACGAGGAGGAGGCGGGGCGTCTGTGTGCCGCCGCCCGCCCCCGCTCACAATCGCCCTTCTCCCACTTCCGCACGCGCACCGCATACCTGCGCAAAAGCGTCTCCGTGGACGACCCCCTGGGCATGGTAGACTACTGCTCGTCGGCGCCCCTCGAGGGCAAAGGCAGTCGCGGCGGCAAGGGCAAGCTCAAGAGGAAGTTTGTAAGTACCCAACTTCCTGTCTTTCCATTCCAAAGAGCATAGAGTGATTATCCCAGCCAACACATAACCAGCACAAAATGTTGGCTCAAAGTTATTGGTCTCAATGTGATATCAGTCTTTTTAGTTCAAAAGACAACCTAGAGAATTCTGTCCCTTTTCAAATGACTGTAGTGTCAAGTATTTGTGATTGTGTCATCCTTCACTTAACTGTGCGCATGTAAGTGTTTGCCAACGCACACACACACACTGGTTGACCTCAGAAATATACACTACCGTTCAAAAGTTTGGGGTCACTTAGAAATGTCCTTGTTTTCCATGAAAACATACATGAAATGAGTTGCAAAATGAATATGAATTATAATCAAGACGTTGACAAGGTTATACATAATGATTTTGAATTGAAATAATAATTGTATCCTTCAAACTTTGCTTTCGTCAAAGAATCCTCCATTTGCAGCAATTACAGCATTGCAGACCTTTGGTATTCTAGTTGTCAATTTGTTGAGGTAACCTGAAGAGATTTCACCCCATGCTTCCTGAAGCACCTCCCATAAGTTGGATTTGCTTGATGGGCACTTCTTACGTACCATACGGTCAAGCTGCTCTCACAACAGCTCAATAGGGTTGAGATCTGGTGACTGTGCTGGCCACTCCATTAAAGACAGAATACCAGCTGACTGCTTCTTCCCTAAATAGTTCTTGCATGGTTTGGAGCTGTGCTTTGGGTCATTGTCCTGTTGTAGGGGGAAATTGGCTCCAATTAAGCACCATCCACAGGGTATTGCATGGCGTTGCAAAATGGAGTGATAGCCTTCCTTCTTCAAGATCCCTTTTATCCTGTACAAATCTCCCACTTTACAACCACCAAAGCACCCCCAGACCATCACATTGCCTCCACCATGCTTGACAGATGGCGTCAAGCACTCCTCCAGCATCTTTTCATTTTTTCTGCGTCTCACGGATGTTCTTCTTTGTGATGCGAACACCTCAAACTTAAGATTCGTCTGTCCATAACACCTTTTTTCCAATCTTACTCTGTCCAGTGTCTGTGTTATTTTTCCCATCTTAATCTTTTATTTTTATTGGCCAGTCTGAGATATGGCTTTTTCTTTGCAACTCTGCCTAGAAGGCCAGCATCCCGGAGTCGCTTCGTCACTGTTGACGTTGAGACTGGTGTTTTGTGGGTACTATTTAATGAAGCTGCCAGTTGAGGACTTGTGAGGCGTCTGTTTCTCAAACTAGACACTCTAATGTACTTGTCTTCTTGCTCAGTTGTGCACCGGGGCCTCCAACTCCTCTTTCTATTCTGGTTAGAGCCAGTTTGCACTGTTCTGTGAAGGGAGTAGTACACAGTGTTGTACGAGATCTTCAGTTTCTTGGCAATTTCTTGCATGGAATAGCCTTCATTTCTCAGAACAAGAATAGAGTGACGAGTTTCACAACAAAATTCTTTGTTTCTGGCCATTTTGAGCCTGTAATCGAATCCACAAATGCTGATGCTCCAGATACTCAACTAGTCTAAAGAAGGCCAGTTTTATTGCTTTGTTAATCAGAACAACAGTTTTCAGCTGTGCTAACAGAATTGCAAAAGGGTTTTCTAATGATCAATTAGACTTTTAAAATGATAAACTTGGATTAGCTAACACAGCTAGTGTGGTGGTTGCTGATAATGGGCCTCTGTACGCCTCTGTAGATATTCCATAGAAAATTTGCCGTTTCCAGCTACAATAGTCATTTACAACATTAACAATGTCTACACTGTATTTCTGATCAATTTTATGTTATTTTAATGGACCACAAATGTGCTTTTCTTTCAAAAACAAGGACATTTCCAAGTGACCCCAAACTTTTGAACAGTAGTGTAATTATCAATGATCAATGCATTGCTCTAAATGAATGCATTTGTATGCGATCGGTTCTTCCAAAGATTCTGCCGACGATAGGTCAATAGAGACTGAACACTAAGGATTTTGTTGAAAAGGCTTTCAGGACACACAGTAGTAACTACAAATAGACCTCAAGTCTACAACACAACACAATCCCCCTGATTGACTTGATTTAGTGACATGTTTCACATATGGACAGTCCAGGGATATTCTACACCCAATCTTGATAATAAATGACCATACCAGACACTTTTGGATAACATAAATAGGAAACAAATAAAATAATAACAGTAGGCTACACGAACATTAGTTTCCATTCATAGAATGTTTTGGGTAAATTGCCACATTAGATTTGCTGTGGGAAATGAGGAAATACTTGATTTCTATTGCACGGATGCTTGTCAAATAGATAAATCACCCTTAGTCTGTTAACCTTTTACTGCAGTGGGCTAAATCAGGGTCACACAGAGGGATTCTGGGTAGTCTCAAACAAATCTACTTTGAAACAAACGTATACACCTCACACACATGGTTATGGGCTTAAAAAAAGAAAACACCTGTACCATATCAGATATAGAGTTGAGATGTACATTGTGAGGCAAACTCAAAATGTAATACATCACAGAAGACTGAAATATAACAAAACTGTTTGACGTAGAAACACCTGTTTTTTTTAAAATAATCTTTATTAATGATAAAATCATGATAAGTATTAATACCATTCCACCCATGAGACCAAAGGGGGTGCTTTTGGTCATTCGCTGCAGGATAGGGCTACGAAAGGACTAAGTTGTTCTCTTGACAATACCAACCAGAGGGCGAACACACAGTATCTTGATAGACGTTGGTTGCAAGCAGGACTAAGGCAGAGAGGACGAGGCGAAGCGAGAAGGCTCACTCACCAACATCTGTCCAGAATAAGCCCAAATACCTTTCTATGGGCTTAATATGCAGACCTACATGTGTCGCCTGCCTTCCTGCTTTTGGGACAACGACTCCCATTGTTAGGACGGAGATATGAGCATCTCATAATTATACATAGATCTCTGAATAAGGTAACACCTACGTCATCTTTTAGGGAGCGGTAAAGAGGTGACCTATAATGGTTGCAATTGAGATCAGTTGTGCGGGTGAATTTGGAGCATATTGATGGTTTAACGAGACATCAGCTGGATGCAATAGGCCCCTTGTTATTGGATTATTCTGAAAGGCTCCATTCTGTAGGCTACCCGTTGGCCTATCCATTGTCACATGATGAAAGGTGTGAAAGCCGATAATAGGCTACTGTTTGTGTTTCCCTGGCCGAGTCGACGAGCTGTTTCGGGCCATCAGTTGATTGACAGATGTAGGTCTACTGTAGATCAATCAACGTTCCTCCAGTGGGTATGCTCGGCCCACATTTTATAGTCAGGCTATGTATATTTTGCAGAGGTGGGTAGAATAATGAACATCTGTACAGACGTAAAGGACAGTTACTTAGACTGTAATTCTGTCAAGTGAAAGTAAATGTATCCCACTTAAACTACTCAGGTAAGAGTGAAAAGTATCTGATCAGAAAACAACGTAATAAGGACAAGAACTTAGTGAAATTGATTTGACATTCATTTATTCTTTAAGTCTGCCAGCACCATTTTGCAGATGTCCTCCAGCACCGGTAGTCTCGAAAGAAGACTGACCGCAAACAAAGTCCATAGGCGGTACAGTTTCAATGACGGTCTGATTCAATGTTGACTCAATCAATGTGCTCAATTTCATTAAAAGGTAAATGGTACTTGACATTGGAATAATAATAAAAAATGTAATAGCATTCATGAAAATGTATTTCACAATATAATTTCAAGGACAGGTGGTGGTGAATGCGCACTAAAAACGTTTACGCCAAGTGTGATGTTTAATTTTCCACTCAGAATGAAATCGGGTAACTGTTACAACAGTCAAACAACGATCACTACCGACATTTCTCTGTCAGTCGTGTTACTAGTGTGCAAATCAGACACAGGTCAGCATGGGATAAACATAAAGGTAGGAATCATACAGTGCAGATATCAATTGCCATAGTCAACTCAATCATCTTTTTCCTCCCTAAGCTAGGATTTACCCACCATCCTCCTTCTCTTCTGAACCGCTCCTTTCCACTTGGAAGGGGATTTTCATTTTCTTGGCTGGCCCATTCTCCTCCCCCTCGGTTGTGCCACTACAAGCTGTAAATAAAAAGACACACACACACACACAATAGAATGTATTTCTAGTACATGGCACTAAAAGCTAACTGAGATGATACACTGACTGTATTGACAGATGTGCTTATAGGCCTCGTCATTAAAACAGAAGGACATTTCAGAGACACACAAACACACCCAGAGTGTGAGAGAGAGCAATGGAGTGACCGGATGCTACGCTGGATGGACCACTTGATCTAGCTAAAGTTAGCTAGCTGCGTGGTTGGACACTGCAGCTAGCTAGCGACCTTAGCCAGCTTATCTGGTGGCAACCTCATGCGATAGCTATTGCCACACACATCTGATTCATCTTGTCAGTGTTTATGCCGATGCCATGCTGACCACACCGCTCGCGTTTGCAAAATAAATGTACACATGCATGTTGTTCAATCATTGCACCCGCACTGCTTGTGCGTGTCAATGAGCGTCTGCGTAGCCAGGCGCTAAAATAGAACTTGGTTCTATTTGTGATGCTTGACGCGCTGGAAGTCCCGCCTCTTCCTTACATATACCCACATGGGTGATTGAAAGATGAACTGAGGTCCACACTCCAGTCCAGTTGGTAGTGGTAATGCACCTTAGTTGGTTGCTAACCACAATATAAAGTCCAACGAAGAAGAAGCCTGAAGGAGGAGTGATTACTAGAAACAAACTCGGTTGACCTTTTTTTCTGTTGATTAATTGTTGGTTGTATTAGAGGACCTTGTGTATTTCAGGTAAAATAACAACCCAATGTTTATATCCCAGGACAAATTAGCTAGCAACAGAAAGCTAGCTAGCTAAATTGCCATAAATGTTTAATGCTTTTTGAACTGGTTTGCACGTTATTTCAGAAAACCACAAGCTCATTCTGAACGGTAGCTCAGCAAGTAGAATCTGGGACCATAGAACACTCATAGATGACAGGATATTGGGTCGAATCCCGCCAAAGGCATATTATTTTGAAAATCTTTATAGAAGCACAAAGAAATGCTAACCTCTCACCATTACAATAACAGGGGGGGTGATATTTTTGCATCTCAAACTTTCTCACTCATCATTATTCACGATCATTCAGGATTATACATAATCATGGTAGCATCCACATTAATGTAAAAGTGTTAAGACACATATTATATTCTTATTTACAATAAAACTGACTCCCAAAATGACACAATACATTATTTACCATTAATTCCTGGATGCTAAATAATCTGAAACACAATCAAAAACAAACAGCAAATGCGTCCAACAAATGTGTAGAGTCACAAGCTTGATGTAGTCATTGCGTGCTATGAATATGGGCCAAAATACCTAACTTTTTACTACTTTAATACACATATAAGTGAATTTGACCCAATACTTCTGGTCCCCTATAATGGGAGGACTATATACAAAAAGTGTTGTAATTTTAAACGGATCCACAATATGGATGAAAATACCCTCAAATTAAGGCTGACAGTCTGCACTTTAACCCCATAGTCATTGTATCATTTCAAATCCAAAATGCTGGAGTACAGAGCATTAAAAAATACATCAATGTGGCACTGTTCCAATACTTTTGGAGCTCACTGTAAATGCCACTTAGCAAACACTTTTATCTAAAGTCACTTACAGTACATATCACCCCTGCGAGAAATGAACCCATCACCTTGGCGTTGCTAATGCCACACAGTCTTACCAACTAAGCCACACAACACCAACCCCTTACCAACCATTATTTCCCACCTGTCATCTACAGAACCTTTCGTGGCAACCCTAACTTGAGAAGGGGAGGTTGGGTGTTCCAAATGGGGTTAGTCCCATGTGGCTCCTCTTCCAGACTATAGAGGACCATTACCTGAGACATAAGGAGAGAGGAGAGGGGTTGGGTTGTGGTCATTCGAGATTGAAGTTGCCGTTATTGTTCGTGGTCATGAGATCTGGTAAGAGGATCCATCATTACCTAGCTAGACTTTGTAATTGGTTCTCAAATAACCCCAGAAGGAACGTGACACCAACCATGGAAGGGGAGAGTCAGTGGGGGACCTCTGTAAGGGGTGCCTGTCTGGGTGTGTGAGAGAGTGTGTGGATGTCGTTCTCTGTCAAACACGCAAGGTTGTCTAAGAATTACCCAATTTATCACTGGGTTGAGAAGAAACCGGTAGAGAGAACCATATCTCTGTGATATAAAGTCTATTGTGAAGATTGACAGATATTCCCAAATCGGACAGTCCTACACCCCTTCAATGAGATGGGGACCACTCTGGACCTGATGACGTGTCGCCTGTGTTTAGGGGTAAGACATTTTTAAAGCCACGGTATCATTTGGAGCGATACTGTGGCAAGACAAGTTGGATTAGAATAGTTGTATTTCCTGTGCGTGCTAGATAAGCCTTGTGTAACCGACTGGGTTCCGACTCCTTTGACCTACTCCTGTCCGAAACAACCCTAGAAGCCGATACGTTACCAAAACTCAACGTACGGGACCAATGTGACTGACTGGGTTTGAACCGGGCTCTCCTGTGCACTATGCAGGACTGTGTTAGCCCACTGAGCTGAAGCTAAAGCGTAAGTTCAGGGAGCTAACGTCAATAAAAAACTACTACTTGAAAGCGGAGGGGTGAGATGCCATCCTCTGTAGAATATAATTATTCATTGCCAATAAGCAATGGTTGCTAGGAGTTTCTTTTAGTGCCAAAGCATTTTTACAGGACAATGAGGGCAGGAGTGAGGGACAATTTACACTTTGTTAGTCATTCTGAACACATTTCTGTCTCTCGCGTCAAGACGACATGCTTTTGAAATCCACATCTAATTTCTGCCACCAGATATTTCCATATAGAGAACAATGGTTGTCATTTTAAAACCTCTTAGATGTTATGTCACCTATTTAGGGGACTTTGGGCGGTTCTGGACCGGTTCCAACTGACATTTTGGCACACAAAGTGTTCAGTGAACGTTGTACGGTCCAGTCCTAAATAATGTCATCGAATTGAATTAAGACCACTCTCTTTTGGTCACAGACAGACACGTTGTGCTTAAAGCTGAAGTTGTAACGAGTCTGTGCACATTGGAATGGGGTCTCTATGTCGCTCAGTGGACGTTTAGGAGAAAAATATCTGTCGACAGTTATATGAAATGGTGCCAATATTGTACTGTCACTAAGTATGACCATATATTTTTTTACAGTTAAAAGAAAGGTGAGATCTTATAGTAAGTCGTTTATAATTAGATTTTTACTACACTGAACTACAGTTCATGGATGATCTTGCCAAAGGACAAATTCTCAGGGATGTAAACAAATTTGAGAGAAATAAGCTTTTGTGCATATGGAACATTTCTGGGATCTTTTATTTCAGCTCATGAAACATGGGACCAGCATTTTACATGTTGCATTTATATTTTTGTTCAGTATATATTTAGAAAGCATTTCAGTAATGTCAAGCCCTATTGCCCCATGTTTGTTGAATAGGGAAAAAATCATATATGATTTTACATATTTTCCTAATATTTGTACTATGTACTTGAGCTTGTGTTCTCAAAAGTGTGTACACCTCAGCAATTTATAACTGTATTTTACCAGACAGGTGAGTTCCAGAACTTTCTAAAACTATGCGACATTACCAGTTATTGTTTATGGCCATCTTATGAAAAAGAATTACGTTTAGGCGGAAATTAACATTTTCATCCAAGATTAAGCCATGGAAAGAGGTTTCTACATGTTATATAGAGTTTTCTTTTCTCATTTACATTCTCTCACTCCAAAAGCCAGGCAGCCATCCTGGTTACAGACACAGGCTGAGCCGTAATAACCTCTTTTGTGTTTGTTGTTCTGTTGATCATTTTGCAGCTCTTTCGCTTTGTGAGCTCGTCCAAACAACAACAAGGAAAACAACAGCAGCTCGCTGTATTCGTTGTCCCGCAGACAATCACTTAGTGCACACCTTGCACATCCCAGGCAGTCGTTTTGGTGAGAAGCAGATGTTTTCACAATGACAAACAAAGTGATATATCAATGAGGAGAAATGGTGGCCGTGCTGTTTCGTAGGTTACTGTTTGTGTGTGTGTGTGTGTGTGTGTGTGTGTGTGTGTGTGTGTGTGTGTGTGTGTGTGTGTGTGTGTGTGTGTGTGTGTGTGTGTGTGTGTGTGTGTGTGTGTCTGCGTGCATTTGTGCCTGCGTGTGTGTGCATGTACGTGCTTGTGCGTACTGCATCTCATTAGTATGCGCAGCAGCTGTCTGTGAAAAATAAACAGATCAGCTGATTAGTCACTGAATCCATTTTTTTGCCTGGTTGTTTATTTTTTCACTAATTGCATCCATTAGGGCTTACGACAGCATAGCGATGGGTTGGGGGGTGTGTGTGTGTGTGTGAAGTCCAATCTGTGAGAGGCAGACCTGGCCACAGTTGTCAAATGTAGATTTTGCAGTCGTGTCCTGATGTTCTTTCCTCTTCGCTCTATTTGCTTCTCGGTGTTGAGCCAGGGTTGTTTTGCTTGTCAGCAGCCCGCTCTGTCTCGCCCTTGCCCCTCCTCTCCCTCTCTCTCCCCCACCCCACTCCTCCTCTTCCTGTGATGTGTCAGTATTGGTGTTGGAGCGTAACACAGCCAAGGTGTCAGCATAAGTTAATTTGCAAAACAAAATAGACCACTATGAACAGAGCACACATTTCTTTGTAGGCTACTGCATATGAGTGAGTGAGAGAGAGTGAGAGTGAGAGAGAGTGAGAGAGAGTGAGAGTGAGAGTGAGAGTGAGAGTGAGAGTGAGAGAGAGTGAGAGTGAGAGAGAGTGAGAGAGAGAGAGAGTGAGAGAGAGAGAGAGAGAGAGAGAGAGAGAGAGAGAGACTATGGTAGAGCTGGCAGC
Source organism: Salvelinus fontinalis (assembly GCF_029448725.1). Lineage (NCBI taxonomy): Eukaryota > Metazoa > Chordata > Actinopteri > Salmoniformes > Salmonidae > Salvelinus > Salvelinus fontinalis. Next base: position 46,595,578 of record NC_074665.1, on the reverse strand, counting down.
AGTAAGAGGCAGAGCAGTAAATTAGGGAATGTTTGGAAAATGCATGAGACAGGCAACTGCAGCAGATTTGACTCCAGCTCTAGATTTATTTGAGTTGCCATGGCACCCCAGACTGGCAGTGTGTGTGTGTGGTTAGGGTGGGGGGGGGGGGGGGTTCTTTGTTTGGGTGTGCAGGAGAAAGAGAAAATAGTTTTTATGTGTGTGTTTCAGAGAGAAATAGTTTGATGTATGTAATGTTGTACTTTCACTCCAGAACTGAGCGATGCTTCTAAATGAAAGGGACACACTTATTTGTGACTATGTGACGATCTGTTTGTGCCAATCTACGTTGTTACCGAACCTCTTCTCTGGAACGGTATGCGTCATGGTGACTCACAGAGATTCTTAATTAGTCAAATTAACTACTGTCCACTTCAGTCACTGTGGCAAGTAATGAACCAGTCTATGTTGATGGCTGATTCTCTGAATTTAAGCATTGAATGTGAGTCAGTGATTGACGGAGAAAAATACATAAAGAGATATATATTAATATCTTGTTGTGACATGATCTACCTACTGGTGTGTGTGTGTGTACCTGCTGCTTGTGTGTGTGTGAGAGAGCTTGTCTGGATGGGGATCTCACAGTGGTGCCCTTCGTCCAATGATCTGATTGATATTCATGGTGCGTAGGTCAAAGGGTCCCTGCTAGGCTGTGGTTTGGTTAAATAGGACTGTTCCCTCTGGAGGAGCCCCCTGTCTCTCTGTACCAGTCCTCTCAGCCAGACAGGAGACATTGGGCCGTGCTCGCGCATAATAACACCGAACAGCACACAACAGGTTCACACTGGCTCTGACGAGGACCATGCTGATACTTCATTCAAACGGCTCCTCGCGGACAACGCTAGTCGTTGGGGATCAATTCAAGTAGCTACATGGGCGGTACGGTACTGCACTGATTAGACTAGCATTTAGGAAGAGGGGACAAACATTTATGGAAAGTCGTAAGCAAGCACATTCAGACTGACCTGACGTTTATGTTACATTTCGGGTGAGTCCATCGGCCCAGTAGTCTAATACACACCATGGAGTGCTTCAGTGTGTGGCTTGTTTTCATAGTGCATCAGCACTTGATTCTTTGATTACACTCATTACCGACCTACGTTGCAAATGGATCCCCATTGACACAAGAAGTGGGTTCCGTAACAAAGCAATAGGCAATACCTGTCACTACCACCAGGGAGCAGCGCAACAACAGCAGAGCGCGGCATAGCAGGCAGCAGTGAGCTTCAATAGAACTGGATTGTGTTAATTCGGGACACACCGTAGGTTACCGTTTTGCAACAGAATACAAAAAAAGTGTTTATTGGACCAATTGTGTGTAGGCCCTCTCTGTTTCAATCTGTTTTCTTCCATTTGGTGCCTAATGAATAGTACCCAGGATATACCAGGCTGCGGTGGTGCTAGCTGCCCCTGGCCTTATTAGAATTAGCACAGTCATTACGGAGGTGATTAGCTTAATGATGCGTTCCACATGGGGCCCTGGGAACACTCTTTGGAAGAGCTCTGAGCTGTTTGCTTTCTTCCTCTGTGAGTTCTTTAACCTTCTTCTAACCTGGGTTTGGCTGGAAAGAAGAAACCAACAGGAATGAACTGGTTGACGAGATCGACAGATGGTTTAGGATGTGCTGGATATTTTGACGTCAATTTATGCAACGTACAGCGGTGGAGCTAGGTGGCATTTACTGTGTGTTTGTGCCGCATTACGCTATGGCTCTGGTCCAGGCACCGCTACTAACGCCCTGTATCGATATGCACTGAACGCCACAGACCAATTTGTTTAATGACTGGATTCAATATACTTTACGAACGCCCCGGACCAGAGCTAGGCACACTGTAGCTGGGTGCTTATTAATGGAGAGTGGTGCAGATGACTGAAGCCTGAAGATGGACTGTCATCGACTTGTGGACTGTTTATCATCTGATTAGTCGCTCTTCACTTAGCATGGTTACTGCATCTATGTAGGACGCACACACAGTCCAGTAGCCGGTTCGTTATTTCTCTGCTGTCATGTAGCATCCTGCTGCTTTGTTTGTTTGTCTGCTTTGTTAGCGCTGTACAAAAGCGCTGGACAAAACATTAGGAACACCTGCTCTTTCCATGACATAGCTTTCACCTGGTCAGTCTATGAACCCGTATTGATGTCACCTGTTAAATCCACTTCAATCAGTGTCGATGAAGGGGAGGCGACAGGTTAAAGAAGGATTTTTAAGTGTTGAGATAATTGAGACATGGATTGTGTATATGTGCCTTTGAGGGTGAATGGGCAAGACAAAATATTGAAGTGCCTTTGAACGTGGTATGGTATTAGGTGCCAGGTGTGAGAGTGTCAAGAACTGCAACGCTGCTGGGTTTTTCACGCTCAACAGTTTCCTGTGTGTATCAAGAATGGTCCACCCCCCAAAGGACATCCAGCTAAATTGACTCAACATTGGGCAGCATCCCTGTGGAACGCTTTTGTCACCTTGTAGAGTCCACGCCCTGACCTATTCAGGCTGTTCTGAGGGCAAAGGGGGAGGTGCAACTCCCAGCCTACACTCAGTGTAGATTCTCCATCCCATGTCTGTTCCCAGTAATGAATTGCAAACCAAGCCCAGAACTAGAAGTCAATTATAATGACCAAGTTATGGAATGCCCGTCAAATTGCCATAAAAGAGTATCCAAACCGTAAAGAAAATGATAGAAAGTCGTTAAAATGTCCATACGTCAATCAGATCCAAACCCTGCATCTGTGTATCGAGACCCTAGTTGGAGAATGTACCGCCTCTAGCAACTATAGTAGAATGTGCATATTGTATTTAACTCTGTGTTCACGTACAGTACATGATGACTTGGAGGTATGCCATCTGGGCCATGGGTCATGTCAGATATGAATGACTTTTCCTGAAATCCTGTCTCTCTCTGATGATTGTTGGGGACTGGTACGGTGTAAGCCGGACCAAGTGTGTGTGGTTCAAGCAGATAAGTGGTTGTAGTGATTCAATTAAGTCGATAAACACCTCCAGACCTCTCCATTGCGACACACCTGATGTTACGGGCTCAGCGAGAGCTTATGAGTGATTCATGAAACTGTCATGTCACTGTAATTACATCTTTATGAGGCCTCCGGGACTGTGTTTAAAGCATCCGCTAATCTTTATGCAATGCGGATGTGTCAATCAAAGCCCGAGTCTTAATGCCAAGTCATTCAGATGCAATAGAGATTAGAGGACGTACGCTAGGCTGACGCCCAGAAAAGAGCAGATAATGAAAGTCACTCGGGTCTGGTGTGGAGAGAAACGGGATGGCTTCCTGCGATAATGGGATTTATGAAAAGGGGAGTGTCTTCGATGGATAAACGGGTCCTTGCCTTTAAGATATAAGCTAATGAAAGTTACTCACTGTAGCGTAGAGATAAATGATGGGATTTAAAGGGGAATGTTCACTAGGTAAGTATGTCCTCACCTTTAAGATATAGGCCTAGTGGTACAGCATGAGTCATTGGGAATTGTGTCACAGTCACGTCGCTCACTGGAGACCACAGCCTTCGGCAGTTCTCCCCCGCTGATGGTGTCACCGGGTGACAACCCCACCTGCTCGTCATTGAGGTGAATCGAGTTCGGGGACACATTCGCGTCATAGGAATGGTCTTCGTACGTCAGTACCTGTAAAATCCAATAACGTATGTGCCCCCCTCCCAACCTTCAACGGTATTTAATAATAGTGGATCTCTAAATATGCTTAAAGAAACAAACAGAGAGGACAGTGCCACCCATGTTCCTTTCAATGTATTGGTTTTATTTTGAGTATGAGAAAAGAAACGGGTGTGAGATGAGAATGTATTTGGATCTAGAGGATAACTCAATAGTTGAACTTACTTCGAGCACTTCTGTTTGTCTTCTCAGTGGAAAGAGACATGTATGTACAAAATGATATAAAAACGGTAAACACACTAACAACACATTTGAAACAAAGTGTATATATATATGAATAGTCAGGGTTGTGCATCATTTACAGTAAGCCATTTATTTGAAAGCCGAGACTACGAATACAGATTTTTTTGCAATGATGATACAAAATAATAATTTAAAAAAATCACTGTTGAAAAAAAATCACTGTTGACTACTTGTCTGTGTCTTGCTTGTTTGATGTGCTGTGTATGCTACATATAGCTTGCCTAAATAGCTGCTTGTAACTCCCCTCCTGAATAAAAAAAAACATGAGATTGCTAGACAACCTGTGTTGTGCCTATGTTTCCAATTATATCCCGACGTTACTCTTTCAACAGACAAAGAACTACGTTTGCTCTGATTGTTTTGTGTACCACCGGCAGCGGAGGGACTGAGCACTGAGCAACAGCTGAAAAGAGGTAGGCCAGTGGATCCCACATGGGCAGAAATCTCTGTATTTTTAGCAACGGCAAGTCAGGTTTCAGAAAATCTGGAGCGGCAGCATCTCAGTTCTTTGTAATACTTATTCTGCCCTCCATCCCCGTCTGCTCAATCAGTTACAGCATTGACCACATGATGGCGGTATCGTACCACACAAAAGCCCTGTAGGTCCTGTTCAGCTGATACTGTTTTGTCATTGTCAGCCTCTATTGAATTCTGTCTGGGTTACAGTAGCGCTTACCTCAATGGTGTGCACCCCCTTAGGTCTTGACTGTGACTCACTCCCCCGGTGACTAACAATAGTTTCAAGTTTTATTCGTTGTATGTGCGGGATAGGCATGGTATACATTGTCCAACGAAATGCAACAACAATAAGAAATAGTAAAAAATAAGAATACAACCATAAAGTAAATGGCAGTAGAATAGAATACCTTTTTAAACAAGTGTAATACAGGAAGGCACAATTAATAGTCCAATATTAAAAGTGTATTGGAGAAGAGTGGGTTGGGGGGCCAAGTGTATAATAGCAGCAGTTGTGATGTGTGCTAAGGTGCGGAGACTCAGATCAGGTGGTCAGTCCAGTTAAAGTGTTCAGCTGTCTGATGGCTTGTAGATAGAAACTGTCTCTGAGCCTGTTGGTATCGGACCTCATGCTCCGATACCGTCTGCCCGACAGTGGCTGGGGTGTGTGGGGTCAAAGATGAGGCTGCATTGCCTTCCTCAGGCACCGTTTCCTGGATGGGTGGAAGCACGGTCCCACTGATGTACTGGGCCGTCTTCACCACCAGCTGGAGGGCCTTGTGGTCGTGGACGGAGCAATTCCGGGTGGCAGGTAGCCTAGCGGTTAAGAGCGTTGGGCCAGTAACCGAAAGGTTGCTGGTATGAATCCCCGAGACGGCAAAGGGGAAAAATCTGCCGTTCTTTGAGCAAGGCAGTTAATCCCCAACAACAATTGCTCCCTGGGAGCCGATGACGCGGTTAAGGCAGCCACCCCGCACCTCTCTGATTCAGAGGGATTGGGTTTAATGCGGAAGACCCATTTCGACTAGCAATTCCCGTACCAGGCCGTGATGTAACCGGTCAGGACGCTCTCGACGGTGCAGCGGTAGTGTTTGGAGATGGCGTCTTAGGAAGTAGAGACGCTCTTGCACCCTCTTGACAAGAGTGGTGGTGTTGTTAGTCCATGACAAGTCCTCGGTGATTAAAACTCGCGACTCTCTCTACTACAGTCCCATTTATGTGGATCGGGGGCATGTTCCCTCCTCTGCTTTATCCTGCTATATTTTCTGTCGTTGAGGGAGAGGTTGTTGTCATGACACCGCAACGGCAGTTCATTTATCTCCCTATAGGCTGACTCGTCGTTGTTGGTTATCAGGCCTACAACTTGTGGTTTCGTCAGGAAACCTGATGAAGGAGTCGGTGGCGTGCAAAGCCACGCAGTCGTGGGTGAGCAGGGAGCACAGCAGATGACTGAGGACACAACCCTTGGGGGTGCCCCTGTGTTAAGAGTCAGTGTGGAGGAGGTGTTGTTGCCGATCCTCACAGCCTGTGGTCTGCCCGTCAGGAAGTCCAGGATCCAGTTGCAGAGGTAGTGTTCAGACTCAGGGCTCTGAGCTTGACGTCGAGCCTGGAGGGAACTATAGTGTGGAATTTTGAGCTGTAGTCAATGAACATCATTCTGACATAGGCGTTCCTCTTGTCCCGTGTGTTACGGCCGTGTTAATGGTGATGGAAATGGCATCTTCCCGTGGATCTGTTGGAGTGGGTCTAAGGCGTAAGACCGGATACATGCTCGCGAGCACACACACAAAATCACCCTTGGTGTAACAGTTACATAAATCCACTAAGTGATGGGTCATACGTTCACTCTACCCCTGTCACACCTTCAACCGCCTCTTCTCTTTTTCATTTCTCCCGCCCTCCTTCCCCCTCTCCTCCTCCTCCCCCCGTCCCTCCCTCCGGCTCTATAGCTTACGCCGAGGGGACTGCATTAATGTGTGTGAAAAGAGTCTGCACAAAGAGGTCTTAAGATGGCCCTCCACCCTAGACCTGAAAACTACAGCCAGAAAGCGAGAGAAAAATGGCACATTTTCTGCACATCCAGTCAAACCCACTCTCCCACACACACACACACACACACACACACACACACACACACACACACACACACACACACACACACACACACACACACACACACACACACACACACACACAGGGGACTAAGAAAGAATGGCATGGGAATGTTTTCTGTGGCCACTTTGGTTGCCGATGGTAACCCAGTGAAATTGTGTTCATTAGGTATGTAGATACAGGGTTGCCCCTTCCCCCTTCCCTCTTTCTCCCTCTTTTTTTTTCTCCTCTTCAGCTCTAATCTTCTTTCGGCTGGGGGCAGGGGCAGGTTTTTTGACACCGCTGCATCTCGAGGATCATTGAGATTGCATCGGGAAAAAGCACTTACGGGAATTGTTAAATAACTCTCATAGCCTAACCTCTCCTCCCATCTCTCCTTTTCACTTCTTTTCACATTTTCTCTCTCTCTTCATTTGACCTTGCCAAATCCCTCTGCGCTATATCCCCTGATCCAAGAAACTCTCAGCTCCAGTGTATGACAATATTAGATCCAAATCAAACCAGTCGGGTGTTGTCTTATAATATTTAACTTTTTGGCCTTTGTTCCCTTTGAAGGAAACATTTAAAAAGTCATCGTATCAGTGATTTGCTGTAATCATGATCGTATGATATGGTATCATTGTCTCCTCTCGTGTTGTTGTCCCCCCCCCTCTCCTCTCATCCCCTCTCCTCTGCTCCCCTCCCCTCTCCTCCCATCCAGTCTGGTAGGTAGTGGTGTTGAGGAGGGTCCTTCACACCAGAACAATCTCAACAATTTCAAGGCCCATTAGAGATGTGAAAAGGCCTATAAAGTCTCCAGGCAGCAGCTCCCTTCTGGCCACACTGCTCTGAGGGCAACAGACTGGGACATATAGCTGCCATTCCTCCTCCTTCTCTCACCATTCCTCTCCTTCACCTCTCTCTCTCACACACTCCATCTATCCATCCATCCACCCATCCATCCATCCCTCTCTCTCTCTCTCGCTCTCTCTCTCTCTCTTTCTCACACACTCCATCCATCCATCCATCCATCCATCCATCTCTCTCTCTCCTCTCTCCTCTCTCTCTCTCTCTCTCTCTCTCTCTCTCTCTCTCTCTCTCTCTCTCTCTCTCTCCTCCCCCCCCCCCCTTTTCTGTTTCTCTCCCCACACTGAGTTTATTTGGTTTAGTGCCCATCGTGTTTTTGAAGTAACGCAGTACAATAACAACACTATAGATTCCTTCGGCCCTTTACAACAACCTCCCCTTCACCTCATCCTCCTCCCCTCCAGCAGTGGTTATTATATAGATCCATTTCAGTTCCCTCTCTGACCCCACCGTCCAACCATCCAAAGCCCATGTGAAGATCACTCTGAGTGGGCCAGGACTGGGCCGGGCCTTGGCTCTTGGTCTGGAGGAAGCTCTGGAGAAAGTGTGTGTGAGAGAGAGAGAGAGAGAGAGAGGGGCTGGAGACATGAAGGGGAAAGAAAGCAGCCCTTTGTGGGATAGAAGTGCTTCGTCTCTCCCACCCCCCTTCCACCACCTCTACCCCCATCCTCCCTGGTTGGGCCTCCTCTCCCTCTCCTTACCCTCCAGACTCTCTGTCTGTGCTGACACTGCCTTTAATGGGGGAGCGGGCAGGCTGTTTATTTGTGTGGCGGAGGTTAAAAACTTCCCCCTTAATTGACATTCCGGTAACACTTTCCAATAATGGGACGCAATTTCCTCAAAATTGATGTCTGTCCACCGCAGGAATAACACTAGTTATGCTCTTCACTCACCCACAGCTAACTTCCTGTCTTGGATCATGAGAATTCAGGGTGTATGTGTGTGTGAGAAAGAGTGGGTGTTTGAGTGAATGAGTATGTAGATTAGTACTGTTTGTGTGTTTGTGTATTTTTGTATTGTCTTGTGACTTTCCTCCTTACTCTGTCCTGACCTCAGGAAAGCGGAAGTCCAAATGTAATTATTTCTTGGTAATGGGAGCTACTCGCATACCCATCTGTCATCGTAGTTTGTCTAGTCAAGTATGACTGGACACCAGGAAGTATTACACAGGAGCTGTTCCCGTACTTGTGTGTGTGTGTGTGTGTGTGTGCGTGTGTGTGTGTGTGTGTGTGTGTGTGTGTGTGTGTGTGTGTGTGTGTGTGTGTGTGTGTGTGTGTGTGTGGTCCTTTGTAATTCAGTTGGTAGAGCATGGAGCTTGTAACACCAGGGTTGTGGGTTCGTTGTCCTAGACCACCCATACGTAAAATGTATGCACAAAATGACTAAGTCGCTTCCGATTTAAAGCATCTGCTAAATGGTATATGTTATGTGTAAGTGACTATACATTTGTTTGTTTGTTTTTTTGCGTGTGTGTTTTCAACATGTTTGTTCCTGAGATAGTATGTTGGCGTCCACCGTTCTGCTCTGCGCTGGCCTCTGTGGTGACCATTTGAACAGGGCTTGTGGTTAAGAGGACCGTGACTGTTAAATTAGTATGTTTATGTGTGTGTGTGTGTGGAAATGGTCGTCCCAGTGTGGTCAGGATGCTGCGGTCTGTGAGAGACGCTCACTGGTTACTGGTCTTTTCATAATGGGTCTTCTCATAATGGCTCACACACACACTCCCGTTTGATGTGGCCTTGATATATGTGGGAATGAATTGTAAGCATACATACTCATATTTGAACTTTCATACCCGCGTGCCTTTGGACACACGTAGACAAAGATAGATATAATTCTTTAACTTGCGTGTAGCTATGCACTGATATACACGCGCATCACTGAAGCATAATCTGATACACACACACACACACACAACCACACACAAACCACCGCCGTCCCCTCTCTCCCAGACGCCCTCGTGCTGGTGGGATGACTGGGATCACACACAAAGCGGTTAGTAAATGATATGAAAGCCAGATGTTGGCTGGGCTCCCACCACACTGCACACTGCCGGCACCCACACCGGTCACTGTGTTCCCCTTGCAGCCCATTGGGTGTGTGTGTGCATGTGTGTGTGTACGAGGGACTTTTCTGTATCTCACTCTGTCTCTGTGGGCCACTGTTTTTGTATGTCAGTGTGTGGTTGACTGGTGTGTGTGATTCATTTCTATACTATTTTATGCCGCTGTAGAATATATACACGCTGCTTCATGCTTCCATAAAGTGACATTTTGCGTTTTGTTTGAAAGTGAATCTGGTTGATCATTGTGATGTCTTTGTCACCTCGAAGCCTTCCTGCCATCTGATGATGCCACTGGGATTTTTTACATTTTATTTTACCTTTATTTAACTAGGCAAGTCAGTTAAGAACAAATTCTTATTTACAATGACGGCCTACTCAGATGACGCTGGGCCAATTGTGCGCCGCCCAATGGGACTCACATGCACAGCCGGATGTGATACAGCTTGGGTTCGGTACTGTAGTGCCTTAGACCGCTGCGCTACTCAGGAGCAATGGTATAGGTAGAGTGTGTGTGTGCTTTCGTATTTGACACCATCTAGCCTGTATTTATCGCCATGGAAACACATTAGGTTTTGCCACATAGTTTCTTTCATAATTCAGGGGAACAGGCATTAGTTCATATTTTTTTACCTGTGCAAAGTCAAGGCTTATATTTATGTTCTACCTCCACCGTGCTGCATGCATCTTAGTATTGTTTCTCTGTCGTCCTTAACTGTTGTAATATTACATTGGCAGTCATAGAAATTAATGTCCTCGTGTTACGATTTATGTTATCTAGTTAACCCGTATTTACCTTCCATATAGTGTATTAATAGACATTACATCCAACCATCGTTTCTCATAACCTGACATATGGTTGTTATAACCACTCACAATAATTGCACAATACATCATGGTTACGACAGCAGACATAAGCACTTCGATTCAACAATGGTAGACTTTGTTCAATTATCATTCATCTTCTCTATCTCCGAATGAGATGCGAGACCCTGCTTTTCTTCCGCGTGAAATACGGTGTGTATCATGAAGGTGGGCAGGGGGGGGGGGGTCTGTAGAAAAGGCCAGACTTGTTTGGTTTGACACCACTGTATACAAACAAACACCACATTGTCTTTGCCAGCCTCACCCCCTCCCCCAAATACTGGGCCTTACGTTCGTTTAAGGGGTCTGTGTATGTCAGTGTGGGTGTATGCACAAGTCTGTCTCTCTAGTGCAGTGAACCCCCCCCCCCAAACCTTATTCAGCTCTAATGACATGTCTGTGAGAGTTCACAGATAACTGCAAAACTCTGGGGGTTAAAATCACACCTCCTCCTGAGTCTGGTTCATAGTGGCCCATGTCTTTTTAAGGAGATCTGTTTAAGGTGGCCTCGGTCTATTTACAGTATTTATATTTACGGTAGCTCCTATTTACTAAAGGTATATTCTAAGTAGGTCCTAAAGATAGTTCCCATGTCGTTGAGGTGGCTCCCATGTCGTTGAGGTGGCTCCCATGTCATTGAGGTGGCTCCCATGTCGTTGAGGTGGCTCCCATGTCGTTGAGGTGGCTCCCATGTCGTTGAGGTGGCTCCCATGTCGTTGAGGTGGCTCCCATGTCGTTGAGGTGGCTCCCATGTCGTTGAGGTGGCTCCCATGTCTTTGAGGTGGCTCCCATGTCGTTGAGGTGGCTCCCATGTCGTTGAGGTGGCTCCCATGTCGTTGAGGTGGCTCCCATGTCGTTGAGGTGGCTCCCATGTCGTTGAGGTGGCTCCCATGTCGTTGAGGTGGCTCCCATGTCGTTGAGGTGGCTCCCATGTCTCTTAATCTTTAATGTATGGTATAGCCAGGACAACGAACACAATTGCATTTTATCAATGGCAATTTGAATACTGTGACGATATCATGAGGCCCATTGTCATGCCATTCATTTGCCGCCATCACCTCATGTTCCAGCATGGTAATGCACAGCCCCAAGTCGCAAGGATCTGTACACAATTCCTGGAAACTAAAAATGTTTCAGTTTTTCCAAGGCCTGCATACTCACCAGACATGTCACCCATTGAGCATGTTTGGGATGCTCTGGATCGACGTGTACGACAGTGTGTTCCAGTTCCTGACAATATTAAGCAACTTTGCACATCCATTGAAGAGGAGTGGGACAACGTTCCACAGGCCGCAATCAACAGCCTGATCTACTCTATGCAAAGGAGATGTGTCGTGCTGCATGAGGCAAATGGTGGTCACACCAGATACTGACTGGTTTTCTGATCCACGCCCCTACCTTTTTTTAAAGGTATCTGTGACCAACAGATGCATATCTATATTCCCAGTCGTGAACTCCATAGATTACGGCCTAATGAATTTATTTCAGTTGACTGATTTATAGCTCCTACGTCTTTACTGTGGCTCTTATGTCTTCAATGTAGCTTCTATGTCTTTAAGGTGGCTCTTATGTCCTTCAGGATGCTCCTATCTACTAAAAGTAACTTCTACGTTGTTATATTTCCGCTTAACTGTCACTCTTAGTGTCTAATTAAAGGGAAGGGATCGATAACGAATATTGAATTGACTTTCGCCATCTCGATCCAAAAGTGACGTGCGTGCGCTTGACGTGAACTTGCGTGACCTTTATGCCAATGATACAGCATGGTGATAGGCTAGATGTAACCACACTGAACATAATGTATCCTAGCCGGATATTACATCTCCCTTCTTTCAAAGATAACAAGTAAGTATGCATTGAATTCAACCGTCTACATATGACTCTACTTTTACCAAGTACTTTTCAGGATACCAGTTACCAGGTTCAACTTGTAAACATTTGTGTTTGCTGAATCAAAGATTCAGGTAAGTAAGGCATTCAGGATAAAACCTGTGATAAACATGTGCACCTCAACATGTACTTAATTGAACAATCTTTGTTAACATATTGAACAAAACATTTTCAGATCATTTTCTTTTCCTCTCTTTTTCTGAGAGTGTGTGTGTAGAACAATGTGCATTAGGGCAGCGATCCGCCTACACCATTTACAATTTACAGGTCAATCATAGTCTTTGGTTTCACCCTGCGGCCTGACCTGGTAGTGAGGCCTTGTGTTGGCTCATAAGAGTGACTCTGTTGTGTTTCAGCCACTTCCAGAGGTTGTTGTTTGAACGGTTTCTGGCTCCACCTGTTGGATGTTTGTGTGTGGTGCATTTTCTGTTGTTTGCAGGAGGTGGCGGTGGTTTCTGCGGTAAGATTGTCCCTCACTGGTTTGGATGTGATATAACCTTTCAGTACCTGCCATTTTGATGATGGTGGCAGGTTTCCAGTGTCCTGTGTCATGCTGTCGGTTGCGAACAGTGTCTTCTGCTTGCAGAGCAGTGGTCTGGCGTTTCGGTCGTCGTGGAGTTTTTGTCTGGGTACTGTTCTCTCCAGGCACGCACGGTTGTCTGACACCACCTGTGGCTGCAGCTGTTTACCTGTGGTAGGGAGGATGGAGCGACGCCTTCTGCTTACCAACAGCTGTGCAGGTGACGTCAGATTATCCACTGGAATGTTTCTATACTCCAGCAGGGAGAGGTACGAGATCTTCCTTTCTGCTCTTGCTTTCTCCAGCATGAACTTCACTCTTTGGACAATTTTTGTTCCCCACAAGCCTGTTGCTTTGTGGGTAATGGGGGCTGTTTGTGATGTTAGAAGTCGTGTGCAACGTTTTTTTTTTAATTCAGCTGAGCTGTAACAAAGCCCGTTATCGCTAAGAAGAATCTCTGCAATTCCTTGCCTAGAAAACATAGCTTTAAGTTTTGACTGCTGACGAAGTGGTGCTGTATAGTCTCTCAAGCCCAAAGTACCTACTGTAGTAATCTACAGCGACTACATAGAATGGAGAGGACTATGTGAATAGATCTGTGGCAACGACTTGTCATGGCCACTCAGGGATGGAGTGTGATTTTGGGGGGGGTTAAGAGCTGCGGTGCTCTAAGCATGTGTAATAAGCCTCTACCATTGACTCTTTCCCATGCCTGGCCAAGATAGATTTAGCCCGTTGTTTACGTTTCTCCATTCCTATGTGCCTTGTGTGTATGAGTTTGAGCATGTCTTGTCTGAGTGTGTGCGGCACAATGATTTTCTCACCTTTGAACATGATACCATCCAGCGCAGAGATCTCGTCTCTGTGGTTCCAGTACTCAACAACAGTGGTTCCAGTACTCAACAACAGTGGTTCCAGTACTCAACAACAGTGGTTCCAGTACTCAACAACAGTGGTTCCAGTACTCAACAACAGTGGTTCCAGTACTCAACAACAGTGGTTCCAGTACTCAACAACAGTGGTTCCAGTACTCAACAACAGTGGTTCCAGTACTCAACAACAGTGGTTCCAGTACTCAACAACTGTGGTTCCAGTACTCAACAACTGTGGTTCCAGTACTCAACAACTGTGGTTCCAGTACTCAACAACTGTGGTTCCAGTACTCAACAACTGTGGTTCCAGTACTCAACAACTGTGTTTCCAGTACTCAACAACTGTGGTTCCAGTACTCAACAACTGTGGTTCCAGTACTCAACAACAGTGGTTCCAGTACTCAACAACAGTGGTTCCAGTACTCAACAACAGTGGTTCCAGTACTCAACAACAGTGGTTCCAGTACTCAACAACAGTGGTTCCAGTACTCAACAACTGTGGTTCCAGTACTCAACAACTGTGGTTCCAGTACTCAACAACAGTGGTTCCAGTACTCAACAACAGTGGTTCCAGTACTCAACAACAGTGGTTCCAGTACTCAACAACTGTGGTTCCAGTACTCAACAACTGTGGTTCCAGTACTCAACAACAGGGGTTCCAGTACTCAACAACTGGGGTTCCAGTACTCAACAACTGGGGTTCCAGTACTCAACAACTGGGGTTCCAGTACTCAACAACTGGGGTTCCAGTACTCAACAACTGGGGTTCCAGTACTCAACAACAGTGGTTCCAGTACTCAACAACAGTGGTTCCAGTACTCAACAACAGTGGTTCCAGTACTCAACAACAGTGGTTGGGCATTTTTTTCTTGATTCAGGCCAACCTGCCTGAATGGGTTGATTCAGTGTGGAGAGTTGCTCGTCTTGAGCTGTAGCTTCTCTGATATCAGTTAGTTTGCTGTCCCTCACCGTAACGTTGCTGATAACTGTGTGTACTTGTGTATCCATGCCCTCACTCGGTGTGTTGTCATTGTACGTGATTGACTTCCTGGACAAGGTGTCCGCTACTGGAATGTCTTTCCCAGGGCGGTGCATGATTGTAACGGCTTTCCTCTTCCTCTTCATCAGAAGAGGAGGAGCAGGGATTGAACCAATATGCAGCGGAGTTTGAAGACATATTTATTAAAGAAAACACGAACTCGATTATACACTAACAAAACAACAAACGACGTAGACGCACCTGAACATAAGAACTTACATATAACGAAGAACGCATGAAACAGGAACAGACTACATAAACCGAAAAAACAAACAAACCGAAAACAGTCCCGTGTGGCGCAACGACATACACAGACACAGGAGACAACCACCCACAACGAACACTGTGAAAACACCTACCTAAATATGACTCTTAATTAGAGAAACGCCAAACACCTGCCTCTAATTAAGAGCCATACCAGGCAACCCATAAACCAACATAGAAACAGAAAACATAGAATGCCCACCCAAACTCACGTCCTGACCAACTAACACATACAACAAACTAACAGAAATAGGTCAGGAACGTGACAATGATGATGATGTTCTACTTTTGCAGCTGTAGTATCATGCGTTGCAGTTGTCGTGGGGCAGCTGCAATCGGCTTGCAGAGAATTGACCCCAGTGGCTTGTGGTCTGACTCTACAATGGCCTGTCGACCATATATGTACTGGTGAAACTGTTTACACCGAAAGAGTAGAGCATCTTTCTCGATTTGGGCATAGTTTTCCTCTGTGTGGTTCAGTGATTTGGAAGCATATGTGATTGGCTTTTCTTGTTGTAGGAGGACTGCTCTTAATCCACTTTTGGTTGCATTAACTTGGAGACGCAACTCCTCGTGGGGGTCAAAATAGGCGAGTACAGGGCCTGGCTCTTGTGTGATGATCTCTTTCATCTGCTGGAATACAGCATCATGAGTTGTGTCCCACACAAATTCACTGCTCCGTTTGAGTAGCTGACATAGTGGTACGTTTACCTCTGACAGTCTGGGAGACAACATGGCAAGGTAGTTGATCATCCCCTGAATGGTCTCCAGCTCAGGCTTGTTCCTTGGCCGCTCCATCTCCTTGATCGCCTTCACCTCCTCCGGGCTCTGTTTCTTGCCATCTCGTGTCAGCCTGTGTCCGAAATACCTCACCTCTGGTACGCAGATTATGCTTTTTTTGGGGGTTGAGCTTCAGCCCTGTCTCTCTGGTTCTCTCCAGCACGGCTCTTAGGTTGGCGTCGTGTTCATCCTTGGTATGGTCATACACCAGGATGTCGTCGACGATTGCTGATATTCCATGGAGGCTTTCGTATGTCTCATCAACTCTCCTCTGAAACTCGTTCTGCTCTGATATGATGCCGAAGGGGAACCTGTGTCGGCCAACTACAGTGTTGAATGTTGTTAACTTGGTAGATTCTTCTTTTAGCTTAATCGCCCAGAAACCTGACCTTGCATCGAGGGCGCTGAAGTACTGTGCCCTAGCCAGCTTTGGTGTGACATCGTCCAACCTCGGGAGTGGGTGATGTGGTCTCTGAATTGACTTGCCTTGTTCAGGTCTTGGAGGTCTAGGCATACCATCAGTTCTCCAGTGAGCGGCTTTTCCCTTACCACCAGTGCATTGACCCAGTCTGTAGGCTCAGCCTCCTTTACGACGATCTTGCCTTTCTCCACGACGTCCAGCTGAGCTTTCATGTGAGTTCGTAGCGGGAATGGGATCCTCCGTGGTGGATACACAACTGGTGTCGCCTTGGGGTCGATGCAGATGCTGCATTCTCCCGGGAACTCCTTGGAACATGTCAGAGAACTCCTCCATAATGTTAGTTAAAATCTGTGTTTCACTCTGTGTTCTATTTGCATTGACAGACAACACCAGTTTGATTCAATTCATGTAAAGGCAAGCTCTCAGCCCTAAGACGGGTGGCGCTTGTGTACTGACAATGTAGAACACTAGCATGGCTGCAGTGTCCTTATCTCTACATTTCAAGTTACACGTCCCTTTAACATCCAGTGGTTCACCACCCTACCCTGTTAGTCGACATGTTTCTGGTTTGAGTACTGCACTGCCAAACATATTCCTGAACTTGTTTGCTGGTATTATGTTCACCTGGGCACCCGTATCCAGTTTAACTCTAACTTTGTGCTTTTCTTGTCCAAGTTCAACCTCAGCAAATGCTTGCTCACTGTTTGTTCCAATCTGCTGTCTTGTGACAGTCTATGTACAGTTGGTCCATCTGCTCTGTAGCCATGTCCTCATCTACAGCATGCGCAGTTCTCATCCTGCGCTGTGGCTGCTGTGTTTGTGCTCTACATACTTTTGCGAAGTGATTGAATCTCTTACAATTGTTGCACTGCCTTCCTTTTGCTGGAACGTTCCTCGTTGTCAGAGTGTTCTTTAGCGCAAATTCCACATATTTTGGTCCTCTTTGCGATATCCCGGCTGCCCCTAGCAAAGTTTCCGTAGCTCTGACGCTTTGCGTCGGTTCTGTATCCTCCGTGTTCTCTTTGGCTAATAGCATGTACTGCCTGACTAGCTGTAGCAGCGCTAGCTCTGTTGCTATTGCTAACCATGGTCCTCAACTGTTCCTGTGCTAGCTTGTGTGAGTGCGCAATGTCTATGGCTTTTTTGAAAGTAAAATCTGATGAGCCATGACTCAATAGCTTTTCACGCACTTTAGGTGAGTTCGTAGCAAAAACAATCTGACTCTAACCATCTTGTCACTGTTTGTTACAGTCTTCAACTAGAAACTTTACCTCGGTAACAAAATGCTTGACCGACTCGCTAACACCTTGTAGCTTTTCTTGAAACTTGTATCTAGCAAAAACCGGGTTTGCATTGGGAATGACGTGTTCCTCATACTTGTCATAACACGTTTTCAGTACCTTTGCATCTGCGTTTGTGTCCACGTGTTAAATACATCTCGTCCTTTTCCCCCCGTTCTTGTTCTTAGTGCATAGCGATCCAGAGAACATTAGCTCGACCCTCAACAGGTAAATTTGATTAATCCCAATCCCTCCTCAGTGTTGGAACGCACAATGACTTGACTGTCACTCTTAGTGTCTAATTAAATGAAAGGGAATGACAACAAATATTGACTTATTTATTTTGCCATCTTGATCCAAAATCGACGAATGTGCGCTTGACGTAAACTTCCGTGACCTTTATGCCAATGATGCAGCATGTGATCGGCTAGACGTAGTCACACTGAACATAATATATCCTAGCAGGATATTACATATGTATTTAAGGTACGGTAGCTCCTATGTCTGTAGCCCTATCCTGCAGTCAATGACCAAAAGCGCCCTCTTTTGGCGTCATGGGTGGAATGGTATTCATATTTTTCATAATTTCATCATCATTAATAAAGATTATTCTTTAAAAAATTATGAAAAGCTGGTGTTTCTATGTCAAACATTTTGGTTATTCCAGTCCTTTGTGATGTATATAACGAGTAATATTGGCATGCAAACTCAAAATTGAATACATTTCAACTCATGGTACAGGTGTCTTCTTTTTGTAAGCCCAGGTGTATACTTTTGAGGTGTGTACTTTTGATTCAAAATAGATTTAAGACTACCAAGAATCACTCTGTGTAACCCTGATTTGGCCCACTGCAGTAAAATGTTGAAGTGACTCCTATCTAGTAATTGTAGCCCCAATGTATTTTACCCAGTTAGCAATGAGCACTCAGGAGGCTGGCATCCCTCGAGAGTGGTCCCGCGCTGTGCGACAGCTTTTTTTCCCAATCGCCTCATTCACAGGGCGCCTGCGATATGCCGCTTTGTCAAGCGATAGCCGTGCTCCTGCCGTTCACGTGACGTTTTCCTCACACAGCCCAACCGCTCATCTCCTGCCCGGCGACACTACAGCTGCCAGTCAGAGGCAAGATGCTTTTTCATCCCTTTAGCCACTTATTTTGTATTTATAGTTTTTTTATTTTATTTAAGGTACATTGGATGCCATGTCCATTTGATTAGTGGAAAAGTATTGTAAATGATTGTGGGTGCAAAATATATCAGCTGACGAGGGCCCGTCTTGGTCACCTGGATCCACTGGTTACGACAAATCAAATGCCGTCAAATCAAATGTTGTTGTCATGGACTTTCAGGCTTCTCACGCGGTGCTATTGCCACAAAAGTGACATAGTAATCAAACAAGTAACATAGGAAAGCAATCAAATAAGTGACATTATAAATATATAACATACTTATAAAAAGACTACATAAACCAAATCAAGTACAAGAGGCATGCAGCTAAAAGAAAATAAGATATAAACAAAAATAAGATTAAAAGAGATATCCTATAGGGATATAGAAGGCTATGAGCTTTGTTTGCCCATGTGCATAGTGAGTGGGATAATTACAGTGCAGTTGCATCATAGAATTATATGAAAGTATATACAATACATTAGTAGCGCAGTAAGGTGACATAACTATTACATTGTTCCAGTAGACTAAACTGATTTCAATGTGTACAGAATATGAGTAAATGGTAAGTGTGTGGTAGAGTGCAGTAGTCAGCCCAGGGTTCAGCTGTTGGAGCAGTCTTTTGGCTTGTGGGTAGAGGCTGGATTTGAGACAGGTGGTCTGAGACTTGATGTTGAACCTCAATGCAGTGGATTCCTCTCCCTTGTGCGCCGCCGCCTCCCGCCTTCACAATCGGATGCCCGTTTCAGGTCATCTGGATCTACAGCATCCCGGGTTGCAGGGTTCTTCTGAATGGCTCCTTTTACACAAAGAAAGAACATTGATTTACATTTGAATCGCACAATGTCTTGCACGGGTTTAAGAATTTACTCAAAAGTAGAGCAAAACAAATGACACAATTGAATAATCTAAAAACTTACTGTGAAGAATGGTCTTCAGAAACAAGTCCCTGAAACAGGCCATCTCCCCTGCACTTAGTCCAGGTTGTGGCGATGGCAAGACGGTTTGACAGAATGCAAGGGTAGGATCCACCACACTGTCGACTTCAGGTCCTTGGCACCCAATAAGTATTAGAAATTACACACTATGTTAACATTTCCCTCGCCCACCCCCTATAGTTTATATACATTTAATGTGACGGTCTAAAGACAGATGGCAGATATTTCCAATAAGTATTTACATTTGTTGGTAAGTTATTTTCTTTACTTAGTTTCTGCGGCACAAACTTTAAACAGTACTGTTACATACCTCCATGGCTAACACATCCACATGGTATTCTGCTGAATACGATACTGGGACTGGCCATTGCCCAAATGGAAAGACACATCAGATTGGCAAGCTATATAAAGGGGCTTTTTTTCTCCTCTGAATGTAGCTACATATAACGGTAGTCAATGTTGTTAGCTAGGGAAACAATTTAACGTTAGGAAGATAGCTAAGTAACTCGGCTAGCAAGGACACAATCTGATAGCAAACTAGCCAACTTAACAGCATTTACCATTATTTAGCTGACAACAGTCAAGTTTACGTTTCTAGCTAGCTGGCTAAAATTAGCAAGCTTTTTGATTCCAAAACATCCGGTGATTTTGCAGAAATACTCATAATAAACATCGATAAAAGATACAAGTGTTATTCACAGAATTAAAGATTTCTCCTTAATGCAACCGCTGTGTCAGATTTCATAAAAACATAAAAACTACGTGAAAAGCATAATCTGAGAACGGCGCTCAGAGCCCAATTCAGCCAGTGAAATATCCGCCATTTTGGAGTCAACAGAAGTTAGAAATAACACTAAATATTCACTTACCTTTGATGATCTTCATCAGAAGGCACTCCCAGGAATCCCAGTTCAACAATAAATGACTGATTTGTTCCATAAAGTCCATCATTTATGTCCAAATAGCCACTTGTTGTTAGCGTGTTCAGCCCAGTAATCCATCTTCATGAGGCGCGAGCACTTCGTCCAGACAAAAACTCGAAAAGTTCCGTTGCAGGTTGTAGAAACAAGTCAAACGATATATGGAATCAATCTTTAGGATGTTTTTAACATAAAACATCAATAAGCTTCCAACCGGAGAATTCCTATGTCTGAAGAAAAGCACTGGAATGAGAGCTTACTCTGTCGGGAGCGCGCGTCACGAGCCTGAGACACTCTGCCAGACCACTGACTCAAACAGGTCTCATGAGCCCCTCCTTTATAGTAGAATCCTCAAACCAGTTTCTAAAGACGGTTGACATCTAGTGGAAGCCGTAGGAAGTGCAACTTCACTCCATAGACACTGTGTATTCGGTAGGCCAAGCTTTGAAAAACTACAAACCTCAGATATCCCACTTCCTGGTTGGATTTTTCTCAGGTTTTCACCTGCCATATGAGTTCTGTTATACTCACAGACATCATTCAAACAGTTTTAGAAACTTCAGAGTGTTTTCTATCCAATACTAATAATAAAATGCATTTATTAGCATCTGGGACAGAGTAGGAGGCAGTTCACTCTGGGCATGCTATTCATCCAAAAGTGAAAATGCTGCCACCTATCCCCAAAAAGTTTTAACTATGTCTATTGTATTCCACAAATGAGCCACTCCATACACAATTCAAAATCCAGGCTAGCTAATTGGTGCTCCATCTATCTACACTACCGGTCAAAAGTTTTAGAACACCTACTAATTCAAGATTTTTTTTTTTTTTTTTTTTTACAATTGTCTACATTGTAGAATAATAGTGAAGACATCAGTTTATATTGCAGATTCTTCAAAGTAGCCACCCTTTATCTTGATGACAGCTGTGCACTTTTTTGGTTACTACATGATTCCATATGTGTTATTTCATAGTTTTGATTATTCTACAATGTAGAAAATAGTAAAAAATAAAGGAAAACCCTTGAATGAGGTGTTCTAAAACCTTTGACCGGTAGTGTGTATCAACAGAATTGGTGCCACAAGTATATTATCGTTCGGTATTTCCAAAGGTTCGGTGGTAAAAAATAAAATGTATTAAACTGTTCTTTCCCAAAAGCTACTAGCTATCAAGTATGAGAGACTGGTTTAAAATTCGATGGAGCATGGTAACAAAGATAACTTCCTGTTGAGGCTTTCCGGCTCCTTCTGTGTGCTTTAAGAGATGCCCCCTCCTACTGTACATAGTGATCAACACTTTTTTTTAAAGTAGGTGAGGCAGTTTAGGCAGTGACATTTATTGCTAGAAAGGAACCATTTTTATTGTCTCAAATATGTAGTAGCCTATATTAAATCAACAGCAAAAATGTAGGCTCTTTTTCAGCATAATCAATATAATTAAATGGGCATTTCTAAAATGTTCTACTTCATATTCATCTCCAGCACCACCCAACATCAACATACAGTTGAAGTTGGAAGTTTACATACACCTTAGCCAAATACATTTAAACTCAGTTTTTCACAATTCCTCATATTTAATCCTAGTAAAAATTCCCCGTCTTAGGTCAGTTGGGATCACCACTTTATTTTAAGAATGTGAAATTTCAGAATAATAGTAGAGAGAATGATTTATTTCAGCTTTTATTTCTTTCATCACATTCCCAGTGGGTCAGAAGTTTACATACACTCAATTAGTATTTGGTAGCATTGCCTTTAAATTGTTTAACTTGGGTCAAACGTTTCGGGTAGCCTTCCACAAGCTTCCCACAATAAGTTGGGTGAATTTTGGCACATTCCTCCTGACAGAGCTGGTGTAACTGAGTCAGGTTTGTAGGTTTCCTTGCTCGCACATGCTTTTTCATTTCTGCCCACACATTTTCTTTAGGATTGAGGTCAGGGCTTTGTGATGGCCACTCCAATACCTTGACTTTGTTGTCCTTAAGCCATTTTGCCACAACTTTGGAAGTATGCTTGGGGTCATTGTCCATTTGGAAGACCCATTTGCGACCAAGCTTTAACTTCCTGACTGATGTCTTGAGATGTTGCTTCAATATATCCACATGATTTTCCTCCTCATGATGCCATCTATTTTGTGAAGTGCACCAGTCCCTCCTGCAGCAAAGCACCCCCACAACATGATGCTGCCACCCCCGTGCTTCACGGTTGGGATGGTGCTCTTCGGCTTGCAAGCCTCCCACTTTTTCCTCCAAACATAACGATGGTCATTATGGCCAAACAGTTCTATTTTTGTTTCATCAGACCAGAGAAGATTTGTCCAAAAAGTACAAGCTTTGTCCCCATGTGCCGTTGCAAACCGTATTCTGTCTTTTTTATGGCGGTTTTGGAGCAGTGGCTTCTTCCTTGCTGAGCGGCCTTTCAGGTTATGTCTTTACAGGACTCGTTTTACTGTGGATATTGATACTTTTGTACCTGTTTCTTCCAGCATCTTCACAAGGTCCTTTGCTGTTGTTCTGGGATTGATTTGCACTTTTGGCACCAAAGTACGTTCATCTCTAGGAGACAGAATGCGTCTCCTTCCTGAGCGGTATGATGGATGCATGGTCCCATGGTGTTTATACTTGCGTACTATTGTTTGTACAGATGAACATGGTACCTTCAGGCATTTGGATGAACCAGACTTGTGGAGATCTAAAAAGAAAAAAAATCTGAGGTCTTGGCTGATTTCTTTTGATTTTCCAATGATGTCAAGAAAGAGGCACTGAGTTTGAAGGTAGGCCTTGAAATACATCCACAGTTACACCTCCAATTGACTCAAATGATGTCAATTAGCCAATCAGAAGCTTCTAAAGCCATGACATCATTTTCTGTAGTTTTCCAAGCTGTTTAAAGGCACAGTCAATTTAGTGTATGTAAACTTCTGACCCACTGGATTTGTGAAACAGTGAATTATAAGTGAAATAATATGTCTGTAAACAATTGTTGGAAAAATGACTTGTGTCATGCACAAATTAGATGTCCTAACCGACTTGCCAAAACTATAGTTTGTTACCTTCTCTAGGATATGTGGGACGCTAACGTCCCACTTGGCCAAAATCCAGAAAAAATATTGCGCGCCAAATTCAAATATAGTACTATAAAAATCAATCTTTCATGAAAGCACACATGAAAGACACCAAATTAAAGCTACACATGTTGTGAATCCAGCCAACATGTCTGATTTCAAAAAACGATTTACGGGGAAAGCACACCAAACAATTATGTTAGCTCAGTACATAGCCACAGAAAATCACAGCCATTTTCCCAGCAAAAGATAGTAGTAACAAAATGCAGAAATAGAGATAAAATGAATCACTAACCTTTGAACATCTTCATCAGATGACACTCATATGACATCATGTTACACAATACATTTATGTTTTGTTCGATAATGTTCATATTTATATCCACAAATCTCGGTTTACATTGGCGCTATGTTCAGAAATGCCTCCAAAATATCCGGAGTAATTACAGAGAGCCACGTCAAATAACAGAAATACTCATCATAAACTTTGATGAAAGATACATGTTTTACATATAATTAAAGATACACTTGTTCTTAATGCAACCGCTGTGTCAGATTTAAACAAATCTTTACGTAAAAAGCACACCAGGCAATAATCTGAGACGGCACTCAGATTTAACAACATTTCTCCGCCATGTTGGAGTCAACAGAAATACGAAATTACATCATAAATATTCCCTTACCTTTGATTATCTTCATCAGAATGCAGTGCCAGGAATCCTAGTTCCACAATAAATTGTTGTTTTGTTCGATAATGTCCATTACTTATGTCCAATTAGCTAATTTTGCTAGCATGTGTAGTACACGTGTCCAAACGCTCGCGCAGATGCAGGCAAACGTCAGACGAAAACTTCAAAAAGTTATATTACAAGTCGAATAAACTGGTCAAACTTAGTAGTTCACTATGGTTACGCAATTCATCTAAAAGTGAAAATGCTGCCCCCTATATCAAAGAAGTTAATAAGAAATTGGTGGAGTGGTTGAAAAATGCACGGTTCTATGTTTTGTAGTAAAATAGATCAAGATAAGTGACATCATCAACCAATTAGTAGACAATTAGTAGGCATTGCCTACTCACAATTGGTCAAAATCACACGATGCACACCAATGATGTCATTGGAAACACTTATCTTCCACTATCTTTTTTACTACATAACATAGAAATGCACCATTTTCACTATGTTGATGTTGGGGTGGTGCTGGTGAGGATGAATGACGTTTGAAAATGGTGAAGTTTCCCTTTAACCTACTTAAACTGTAAACGAGTGTGTTTTTTTGGGGTCACACTAAATGATTGTAAATGCATTATGTCCACATGTGTGGTTGTGTTGTGTTTTTAAATTAGCAAATAAATCAAATCAAAATCACAACAAATGTCAGGTATTTATTGAAACAACAAATACAGCTTGCAGCCTCTGGCCGGCTGTGTTTAGCTGGAAGGTGGCAGGCTGCATTTGAGATGAGAGAAATTCCCTGCTATTGTCTTTTAAATTAACTCATGGCTAGATGGCTTGCCTAGGGCTTATAGCTGTCTTCTGAGTGGAGGCTAAACGCCAGAGATGCAAAAGCGGACCGCCAAAGGCTTATAGCAGTCTTATGAGTGGGGGGCTGCCCGCCAGAGATGCAAAATCACGTCTTGAATGGCAAACTCCATTCGCCCGCTGGTTGTAGGAATTTATAGCCATGGGCGTAGGGAAGGCGGAAAATAGCAAGCGGGAGGACGTTTGGGAAGATGGCTGCTATTTTCTAAAAGTTAGTACTATATCTTTAGGTGGCGCCTGTGTCTTTAACCTGACTCCTGTCTAGTAATGGTAGCCCCTAGGTGCCATCTTAAAGACATATCTACTAAAAGTTACTTTAATGTCTTTAAGGTGGCTCCTGTCTCTTTAAGGTGGCAGCCTTGTTTGTTTTTTCCCTGGCTCAGACCTGTGCAGGTCCAGGCTTTGCTCCTTTCATAGGGTCCATTTTGTTCTTAATAAAAGGGCACTCAGTGGCCGGAGGACTGGCAGGCACCCAGCTCCTGGGCCCAAAGAATGCAGGCCTTCATTAAGTGACAAACAACCACTGCTGCTACTACTACTGCTCCTGCTGCCCTCACTACTATTGCTACTACTGCTGCCCTCACTACTACTACTGCTCCTGCTGCCCTCACTACAAGTACTGCTGCTGCTGCCCTCACTACTACTACTGCTCCTGCTGCAGCCCTCACTACTACTACTGCTCCTGCTGCCCTCACTACTACTACTGCTCCTGCTGCCCTCACTACTACTACTGCTCCTGCTGCCCTCACTACTACTACTGCTCCTGCTGCCCTCACTACTACTACTGCTCCTGCTGCCCTCACTACTACTACTGCTCCTGCTGCCCTCACTACTACTGCTCCTGCTGCCCTCACTACTACTGCTCCTGCTGCAGCCCCCACTACAACTGCTGCTACTGCTGCTTGCTCCTGCTGCCCTCACTACTACTACTGCTCCTGCTGCTGCCCTCACTACAACTGCTGCTACTGCTGCCCTCACTACTACTACTACTGCTCCTGCTGCCCTCACTACTACTGCTCCTGCTGCAGCCCTCACTACAACTGCTGCTACTGCTGCCCTCACTACTGCTGCCCCTGCTACTGCTACCGTCACTACTACTGCTGCTGCTGCTGCCCTTACTACTACTGCTGCCCTCACTACTGCTGCCCCTGCTACTGCTGCCCCTGCTACTGCTGCCCTCACTACTACTGCTGCTACTGCTGCCCTCACTACTACTGCTGCTGCCCTCACTGCTACTGCTGCTTGCACCTGCTGCCCTCACTAATACTGCTGCCCTTGCTACTGCTGCCCTCACTACTACTGCTGCTACTGCTGCTGCCTTCAATACTTCTGCTACTGCTGCTGCCCTCACTACTACTGCTCTGGCTGCCCTCACTACTACTGCTGCTACGGCTGCTGCCTTCAATACTTCTGCTACTCCTGCTGCCCTCACTACTACTGCTCTGGCTGCCCTCACTACTACTGCTCTGGCTGCCCTCACTACTACTGCTCTGGCTGCCCTCACTACTACTGCTCTGGCTGCCCTCACTACTACTGCTCTGGCTGCCCTCACTACTACTGCTGCTACGGCTGCTGCCTTCAATACTTCTGCTACTCCTGCTGCCCTCACTACTACTGCTCTGGCTGCCCTCACTACTACTGCTCTGGCTGCCCTCACTACTACTGCTCTGGCTGCCCTCACTACTACTGCTCTGGCTGCCCTCACTACTACTGCTCTGGCTGCCCTCACTACTACTGCTCTGGCTGCCCTCACTACTACTGCTCTGGCTGCCCTCACTACTACTGCTCTGGCTACCCTCACTACTACTGATACTACTGCTGCATTCAATACTTCTGCTACTCCTGCTGCCCCCACTAGTACTGCTCTGGCTGCCCTCACTACTACTGCTACCGCTGCTGCCCTCACTACTACTGATACTGCTGCCCTCACTACTACTACTGATACTGCTGCCCTCACTACTACTACTGATACTGCTGCCCTCACTACTACTACTGCTACTGCTGCCCTCACTACTACTACTGATACTGCTGACCTCACTACTACTACTGATACTGCTGCCCTCACTACTACTACTGATACTGCTGCCCTCACTACTACTACTGCTACTGCTGCCCTCACTACTACTGCTGCTGCCCTCACTACTACTACTACTGCTGCTGCCCTCACTACTACTACTGCTACTGCTGCCCTCACTACTACTACTGCTACTGCTGCCCTCACTACTACTACTGCTGCTGCTGCCCTCACTACTACTACTGCTGCTGCTGCCCTCACTACTACTACTGCTGCTGCCCTCACTACTACTACTGCTGCTGCTGCCCTCACTACTACTGATACTGCTGCCCTCACTACTACTGCTCTGGCTGCCCTCACTACTACTACTACTGCTGCCCTCACTACTACTGCTACTGCTGCTGCCCTCACTACTACTGCTCTGGCTGCCCTCACTGCTAATGCTGCTACTACTACTGCTCTGGCTGCCCTCACTACTACTGCTGCTGCTGCTGCTGCCCTCACTACTACTGCCCCTGCTGCTGCTGCCCTCACTACTACTACTACTACTACTACTGCTGCTGCCCTCACGACTACTGCTGCTACTGCTGCTTGCT
Organism: Salvelinus fontinalis; assembly: GCF_029448725.1. Lineage (NCBI taxonomy): Eukaryota > Metazoa > Chordata > Actinopteri > Salmoniformes > Salmonidae > Salvelinus > Salvelinus fontinalis. The sequence goes on along the minus strand of NC_074665.1, from coordinate 46,567,967 downwards.
CCTGCAGGCTTTACTACTACTGCTGTTCTTGCTGCTGCTGCGCTCACTACTGCTGCTGCTGCTGCTGAAGGGGGCCCAGGGGGTATGTTTGTATGTGTGTGTTGGGGGTGATAAAGTGAGTGTAGTCACTGGCAAGGGAATGGGTGCTGGAGGGCCTGGAGGAATTGGGGTAAGGAGTAGGGGTAGGGTGGTAAATCAATGCGTACACAGCCACTCTCTTGTGGATGGTCTTCCACTATTCACTATTCTTACCTCTCGTCGGCTCTCCCTCTCTGCGTCTATCCTCACTACCCCCTGGAGATCCTGCCCCCAAAAACATGGCCTCCGCCCCCCACCACCCCTCAGTCCTCTGTAGGCCTCTCTCTTTCTCTCTCTCTCTCTCTCTCTCTCTCTCTCTCTCTCTCTCTCTCTCTCTCTCTCTCTCTCTCTCTCTCTCTCTCTCTCTCTCTCTCTCTCTCTCTCTCTCTCTCTCTCTCTCTCTCTCTCTCTCTCTCTCTCTCTCTCATTCACTGTGAATGGTGGGAACAGAGCAGCCATTAAGATGCATATTTAGAAGGGCAGGCCTCCTCTCCTCCTCCACCTCTCGTACTAACAACACACTCCTACTGTAATACCCCTGATGCACGAAGAGGGCCTGTCACTGGGGACGCATGCATCATTACACACACACAGACCCATACAGACACACACACACACACACTGAGACACACTTGTTGGAGTAATTCTTGTTGGAGTGTGTACCTCTCTGTCACACATCCAAGCTTGGGGTCGCTCTGGCTGTCTGGCTGCACTATGCACACCTCACCACTCTGTGTGGGAGGGACAGACTAGAGATGGAGGGAGGGAGGGAGAAATGAAAGAGAAAGAAGGAGACAGTTGAAATGATAACAAAGCGATCTGCCCAACACTCTTTCGCTAATAGGCTGAGGGAAAGAGCTGGAGAAATATAACCACTCAAATTCATAGACCGAGCTATGAAGGACTGGCCATCCTTGACCTAAAAATATATATTTCTAACCATGTTTTGAAGTTTGTTTACATTTACATTGTTTACAAACTTTGGAGTAAAATAAGCTTTCATTGTGGGTACTGATGGGGTGCGACAGTTGAAGCAAGCTCATGAGGCATTTAGAAGTTATATTGTTGGGCATATCAATGGGTAAATATCATTCACTTATCAGTCCAAAAATGGACGTAGCTACTGCAAATTGCCCCTTTTAAGGACAGAAAGGGAAAGGGCAACACGGTGTGAAAGAGACAGAGAGAAGGATGACGAAGAAGAGAGATAGGCAGGGAGACACAACAGTAGGACAGACTCCTAACTATCAGTAGAAATCAGTCAACAACTAGCAGAGAGTCTAGTGACCACTCACCACCAACCCTTCATCAGCATACTGGGCCAGCAGAGAGAGAGACTGATAGATAGACAGCTAGAGAGAGACAGCGGAGGGATGAGTGGAAGAGCGAGGGATGATGGAGGAGAGAACAGAGTAGCTCACTAAGTGTGGCTTCTAAGCTCTTAGTTTGTGTCCCAAATGGCCCCCTGTTCCCTGTAGTACCCTACTTTTGACCTGGGCCCGGAATAGGGTGCCATTTATGACACAGGCCTAAACCTGTTGTGTCTGTCGTCTCCTCCTAGTGCGACATATATGAAAGAGGGCTGGAAACAATGAGTCATATGTCGCCTTGGCCACCATCGCCCGGGCCCATTGCTCTCTGGGAGCCGTGTGTTGGCAGGTGTCATTTACCCCCCCCCCCCCCCCCCCCCCCCACAATTATGTGGATGGTGAGTTTTTACATTCCCTTTTTTCCATTTCTGGAGCGCTCTCCTATTTGTAGTCTTAAGTTTTATGATGAAAGCTGCCAGGGCAGTGCAAGCATACGTTAAAGTAAATGAACGATACTGGGACAAAAACAAGCGTGCAATTGAACACACACACACACACACACACACACACACACACACACACACACACACACACACACACACAGGCACACAACACATTTGTGGAGTCTCTAAGTTGTTTTATCTCATGGTTAGTAAATGAAAGTTGATGGATTCAATTGTCATGAATAATGATTTTCTCTAAGTGTTCAACCTTAACACAATTTCCATTCGTACAGTTGCTTATTGAGTCATCGCTGTGCTTTGCTCTGTGCGAACTCATCTTTGTGTTAATTTTTGCCGCAAATATACCGTAAGTAGGTTAAAGTGTCTAGGAGTTTTGTTGATAAGGTATTAGGAGAGGGATGACACATTCCCAAATAGGAGAGTAGAGTATATATGCTTTGACTAGAAGTTACCCTCAGGCACAGGTCTAGGATCAGCCTACCCTCCCTGAATCCTAACTTTAAACCGTTGCCGCCAATAGCAGAAAACTGATGGGCCGGTGCCTATAGGGACAACTTCATTCTACTCCCTTTGAGAACTCCGTCTCTTTGGGAATGCTGCCCCATTCCCCGGGCATTGGCATGGAGAGACATGCCATGACATCACTGCATGGAATACTGATGGGGACTGGAGTCTTAGAGACTGCCAGCGTTTATGAATGGGTAAGTGTGTGTGTGTGTGTGTGTGTGTGTGTGTGTGTGTGTGTGTGTGTGTTAGGGAGGTGTGGAGAGGTAAAGCAGGCAGTGCTGACAGCTCCTGATGTATAGGGCGGCAGGTGGGTGGGAGACAAAGAAAGGGAAAGATCTTTGAGGGAGGGAGAGATGGCTAGGAGAGAGAGGGGGGAGGGAGGGAGGAGAGCGAGAGAGAGAGAAAGATGCTTTTAAGCCAATTGTGCGACCCAGTAAAAATGACAGAGTCAATTTTCCTCGAATTAAAGAGAACTTTACTCTGCACAGATAACATTTGGTCCCAGTCTAAAAAGAGTCAAACGTACTCTGGCAAAAGAGTTGTTTTTTTAAGAGTTGTATTTGTTAACTTTAGTGTTGATATTTAACTCTGCCGTGTTGTTGAGTGTTCGAGAGTTAATTGTTTCGCGTAGTTATTCACTCTCACAGTAAAATCACAAGAGTTGATTCAAGTCCTATGTAGTCAAACTCAACACCATTTGGGGGTTTATATGGTCCCATTTGAGGTGTAAGGGTGACTTTAAGTCTCATTTGCATATTTCTGTTGCATGCAATGGTGTCATCCAATCTGCGACAACCAATTAGAGGGAGGTTGTCCAGCCATTTCACATCGCCCACAACTTACATCAAGACTGCATGTCAGAGCAGGGAGAACCATACTGTCGCCTGAGACTACCTACATCATGTAAACTGGAAGAGCCATCTCACTAACAGTTGCAAATACATCCAACCGCTTACAGATTGGATTCGTTTAGAGAAATGTATGTTACTTATCTTTGTGTAGCATAAGAAACAACCAATGTACAAGCGAAAATGCAGATATTGAAACAAACAATTCAAAAAATTCGACCTACGACAGAGCATGCTGGGAAATAGGACTGTGCCCCCTCCCACATCTGTGGATATGCCACAGATTTAACTCCCTGTCTCTGATTACTCTTAGTGGAGTTAAAAGTACTCAGTCCCAATCGGCTCCAGTTATCAACACTAACTCCAAGGAGCGTATCACTCTGTTGCGGGCTAAGATAACTCCAGTAGAGTCAATTTAACTCTAACATTTTTAACACTGTGATTTCAAACCTCCTTGATTTACTGTGTAGGAGCCTGCCAGTCTGTCAGTCTCCTGTCCTCCTCTCTACTCCTCCAGCTGCATTTAAAAACAAATCTTGCTCCTACTCTCTCTGTCACACACACACACTTACACACACACACGCCTATGCAAACACAATCGTTTCCTGGCAACCCTAACGGCATCAGTTAGTTTGTGAGTTTGCTGTCATTTAGTGTGACTGACAGACAGCATCGAATCGATAAAGTGTGTGTGTGTGTGCGTGTGTGAAAGCACAGTTTGTTTAGCCTCCACTGCAACCGACTGTACTTGCTTCGGCACTGCGTAATCTGTCTCTTCCCTCTCACTGACAGCTTCTGACGTCCGCTATTTGTTAGGCTGAGAGAGCTGTCAAAGATCTGGGATTGATTAGCAGGTCAGGCTGCTATCTGTGAATGAAAGTAAAGGGAAGACCGAAGCAATCAAGCGTCAAGCAGTGTGGCGCTCGGAGACGCACGCTCGGTGGCGCTGGCCTTTCCAGAGATGGCCAATTACAGGGGAGATTTCCCAGCTGATTGCCGCTCGGCTGTCTCTGTCTGGACCCAGTCTGATCTGATCCTGTTAAATTACCCTGAAACAATAGACCCAGCCTCATTCACTCACCATTTCCCCCCACTCTNTGAAACAATAGACCCAGCCTCATTCACTCACCATTTCCCCCCACTCTTTCTGCCCCCCCGATTTCCTCATCTTCCACTTCATTGCGACTGGGAGATGAACTGAGGTGGGGGGGGGGGGGGGGGGGGGGGGGGGGGGGGGTTAGAGAAGGGAGAGAGTTTGTTCTGAAAGGTTGATAGTAAGGACCCTTTGATCGTTGTTATGGGCGCAAGGCAGAAAGAGGCTACCGACCAACGCTCACGACCCATGCCATGCCATGCACACACAATCTAAACCAATACGCTCAAAGGGGACTGAGGAAGGCACGGAAATGCAAGCTACTGTAGACATCCGAATGAGCCAAAAGTGCCTGACTGTAACTCAAATGTCCTTGCATAGATTGGGGGGGCTACTTAGATGTGGCAGTTACACACACACAAAGAGACACACGCATGCACGCACACGCCGTTGATCAGGTGTGCGGGCGGAGGAAGCACAAGGTATGTCACGTCCCTGGAACTAGCCAGTGGGTGCAGCCATCATGCTTACATACTGTACCTCCCCATCACCTTTGGCGCGTACGTAACAACTCCCAATATACAGTGTTTCATGTGCGTGCGTGTGTGCGCGTGCGTGCAAGCGTATGCGTGCGTGTGAGAGAAACTGTTTGCGTGTGTTGTCAAAACGTAGCAACGTTCCAGTGCCAACTTCCCAGTGGTTCCACCCCTTGCCTGCCTACAATGGTTTTACCCCATGGTCCAAAATTCAAACTTTTTGTTATCACCCCCCCCCCCCTTTCCTGCCATGTTGGTTCGCCCCACTGTCAGCTTATCCATGCCCTTTCAAATAAAACGATAAGCCGCAAACTAATAGCTCCGATGCAATCAATGCTATCATTTATTTACCAACATTTCGACGGCAAGCTGTCTCCATCAGGGTTTCATGTCAAACACTGCAGGTCACCATATAGCGTTAGGACACACACAGGTGTTTGTAATCATGGCGGACCAAGTACAGACCAGGTTCTGGTGGGGGGGAGGAGGGTGGATATAATTTGGTCAATTTACACATATCAATAATATAGAAAAAAAAGCATGAATAGATATACGACGATCACCTGAACCTGGCCTGGACTTGGTCGCCCCCACTGTCAAAGACCCCCCAAGCCCCCCACCCGGGTCTGGACTTGGTCCAGTCCACTGTCAAAGACCCCCAAGCCCCCACCTGAGCCTGGACTTGGTCCAGCTCACTGTCAAAGTCCCCCTCAAGCCCACCACCTGAGCTTGGACTTGGTCCGGCCCACTGTCAAAGCCTTCTTATGCCTGCTAAGTGGGGCCTACTGACACTTCTCTGAATTTCCTAGTCATAAATTTTTACTGCCATGTTTTTACACCGTCTATGTCAATAGCCTTCCCGAAAAACTTTACCACACCAGCAACACCCCCCCTCCTTCCCAGGCCCTCAAGCCCCCCCCCCTCTGTTAGTTTTACTTACAACCCAGAAACTACTCTTTTCCTTTCCCCCTCTCATCTCGTCTCTCCTTTACCATTCCTCCTTTACCATTCCTATTCCCAACCTTCTCTCACCTCACCTTCTCTCATCTCTCTCTCTCTCTCTCTCTCTCTCTCTCTCTCTCTCTCTCTCTCTCTCTCTCTCTCTCTCTCTCTCTCTTTCCTTATTACACACATACACCTCTGAGCTGTTACTCAGCTCTCTCTCCTACTTTCCGTCCCATTGCAACAGAAGAGTACTGATGACTGTCACCTACACAGCAGATACTACTAGGGAAAGAATGGTACCACGCCCAGCACTTTCACTACTGCCCTAGAGAAGAAGAGGTTACTAGGTTTTCTTCCCTCGTTGCTAGGTTACAGTCGATTAGAGGGAGAGGGGTACAGCCCATAGTTATTGCCACCAGACTTGGAACTGGAGCCTAGGAGAGGGAAGAGAGAGGGGAGGAGAGGAAGAGGGGAATCACTGGTCTATAGTCTGAAAACCTCGGCCACTGCCGGCGAGGTGCGTGGAATTCCACTCTTTTATGGGAACATTTTAGTGGAGGTGCCAGCCCTTTAAACCTTGTCTAATGACCCACACACAAACACATGCCTTTATACACACGCACAACACTCCACCTCACACACATACACACTCACACAGACAGGAATGCACGTAAGCACACACACACACACACACACACACACACACACACACACACACACACACACACACACACACACACACACACACACACTCACATACACACTCACACAGACACACACTCACAGACAGACAGACAGACAGACAGACAGACAGACAGAGAAGCACGCACACACACATTCACCTTGCCCCACTAACACTCACGCTAAAGCTATACCAGCACCCTTTACACAGGGCCCTAGTTGTAGGCCATAACCAGGGTTTTTTCTGCTCAGATCACAAAGCATAGTAGTCAAACTGTAACCAATACAGGACATACTGTACATATTGAAAAGGACATATAGCTCATTATGTCTGTCGCTATTGAATAAGATATATAGCTCATTATGTCTGTCTCTATTGAGTAAGACATATAGCTCATTATGTCTGTCGCTATTAAATAAGACATATAGTTCATTATGTCTGTATTAAATAAGACATATAGCTCATTATGTCTGTCTCTTAAATAAGAGATATAGTTCATTATGTCTGTCTCTTAAATAAGACATATAGTTCATTATGTCTGTCTCTATTAAATAAGACATATAGCTCATTATGTCTGTCGCTATTAAATAAGACATATAGTTCATCATGTCTGTCGCTATTAAATAAGACATATAGTTCATCATGTCTGTCTCTATTAAATAAGACATATAGTTCATTATGTCTATCGCTATTAAATAAGACATATAGTTCATTATGTCTGTTGCTATTAAATAAGACATATAGTTCATTATGTCTGTCTCTATTAAATAAGACATATAGCTCATTATGTCTGTCTCTATTGAATAAGACATATAGCTCATTATGTCTGTCTCTTAAATAAGACATATAGTTCATTATGTCTGTCTCTATTAAATAAGACATATAGTTCATTATGTCTGTCTCTATTAAATAAGACATATAGTTCATTATGTCTGTCGCTATTAAATAAGACATATCGTTCATCATGTCTGTCTCTATTAAATAAGACATATAGTTCATTATGTCTGTCGCTATTAAATAAGACATATAGTTCATTATGTCTGTCTCTATTAAATAAGACATATAGCTCATTATGTCTGTCTCTATTAAATAAGACATATAGTTCATTATGTCTGTTGCTATTAAATAAGACATATAGTTCATTATGTCTGTCTCTATTAAATAAGACATATAGCTCATTATGTCTGTCTCTATTGAGTAAGACATATAGCTCATTATGTCTGTCTCTATTAAATAAGACATATAGCTCATTATGTCTGTCTCTATTGAATAAGACGTATAGCTCATTATGTCTGTCGCTATTGAATAAGACATATAGCTCATATTTCCATATCTCCCTACCCCCTTGTCGATTAAGGCTGGTCACTCTCTCAACAAGGACCATGATAGGGGAGAATGGGGACAGGGGACTGTCCCCCAGGGCCACAGACGCTGGTGACAGACATTTATTCTCTAATGTCCCCCCCCACCTTGGTATGACCCTGGGATTGATTGACGCACAGGGGACAGGGGTCCGCAATTAACCTCCATCAGAAGACCCAATGTACTGTCACGCTCCACAGCTTATTTATAGAGAGTGTGTGTGGGGTGTGTGTGTGATGGGGGGGGGGGTTATGGTGTGTGTGCACATGAGTGTGTGTGTGTGTGTGTGTGTGTGTGTGTGT
>NC_074665.1:46537340-46554840 GCF_029448725.1 Salvelinus fontinalis | reverse complement strand
TCAGAACCCGTACTCCTTGCACATAGTCTCGTGATTGTAATGTTTTGGTTGAACTATTTCCTTTTGTATTTTGTTCCAATTTTTCTTGCTTTTTAACTCTGCATTGTTGGGAAAGTGCTCGTAAGTAAGCATTTCACTGTAAAGTCTGCACATGTTGTATTCGGCGCATGTGACAAATACACTTTGATTTGATTAGCGTGTGAGTGGTGGGTATTGATGGCTTGGCTGCATAGGCCTGTGTACTGTATGTGTTCCTCTTGATATTGAAACTGGGGTTAGAGTCCTGTGTGGAGCTCCATGTTGAATGATGTCTTTCTGTTGAGGTCCCCATTGTGGACAGGCACCTTTAGCCAAGACCTATTCCCCCAGGCTTTCCCCTAACCGTACCCCCCCCAGGCCTACCTCAGACCCTCGTCTGTAGGCCCCAAGGTGGGCGCTGTTCACCAGTGCTTGCTCGCTCTCTCTCTTTCTCTCTCTCTCTCTCTCTCTCTCTCTCTCTCCAAACAGACGTGGCCACGAGCCAGGGGACGCCACTGTCGGGGGAGGGGGGAGAGCAGGGGGATTGAGTGTGTGTCCCTGCGCACAAGGTGTGTACTCGCCAGTGGTTGTGAATGTGTGTGTCTGTGCGTGTCTAGAGGGGGTCTCCTCCTTACTCCTAGACACAAGTTGCTCCGTTTTTTGGGAGAGAGACTGCGGCCCACCCAGGAGGAAAGAGGAGGAGGAGGAGGCCTGGAGGAACAAAGCCTCATTTCAAACTTGCCGAAAACAGGGGTCTTTATGCTGTGATGCTGGAGCCCCCTCCAATGTAAGGAGATGTTATCGCTAAGATGCAATATCCACCTCGCCATAGGGCCAGGGGGTGGCTGCATAGGCCTCCAGTGTTACACTAAGTACCCTGGGGCTCTGACCTCACTAATTAAGTCTCCATTCGCTACTGCTGTTGCTGCCGCTGCCCACCACTGTACTGTCCTTTGTGTTGCACACCATTGGGGATGCCTGTCTGTCTATCTGCCCGTGTGTCTGTCAGACTGGCTGTAAGCCACGCTCTTTCAGTTGGTCTATTTCTATCTTTGTTTATAGGATTTGTTTTGTCTGTTTGATGATGGTTTGGCTGTTTGTTGGTCTGCCTGTATGTCCTCTGTATGCCTGCGGTTATCTGTGTTTGTTTACCTCTGTCCAGTCAGTTGTAGTAATCGTTTGCATATAGGTTATTTGATGCGTGCCTTTTTTGACACGCAAAGGCTCAAACGGTATTCCGTATCCGTCTGGCTTACTGTCTGTCCGTCCGTCCGTCCACCCGTCTGTCTGTCTTTCACATAGCCCTATAGTCCGTTATTGATCAGTCTCGAAAGCCCTTCCTTTCAAGCCCTTCCTTTCATACGGCAGCTTGAGTGACATTTAAAGACAGTACACCGGGCCCTACGGGGAATCCATGAGTGAGAAAAGAGGAAATTAGATTTTGCGAGACGGGGATCTGGATGAGAAAGCACAATTAAAGTGGATGCCCTGCATTCCTCCGTGGAGCCAGTGGCCTGGGGGTAGGATTTGCTCCGTTTTTCTGACGGCTTGAAAATCCCACCATTCCGTGGCTTGATCCTCGTCTCAGCTTGCTTCTTCCCTCCTTCCCTTCCCTACTTTTTAAGGGGGAAAGTGGTCTTCATTGAGACGAGCGAGAAGGCCGGGATACATTTTTTTTGCCAGGTTCTAGACGGGATGGGCATGGTTAATGGCTGGGTAACGCTCAAGTCAGTATATGTCTGTTTATCAAATACGTCGTAACAGTATGGACAGCAATGGCTGTGTGACGGAAGATATTGGGGTCTCCCGGGTGGAGCAGTGGTCTAGGGCACTGCATCGCAGTGCCACCAGAGTCTCTGGGTTCGCGCCCAGGCTCTGTCGCAGCCGGCCGCAACCGGGAGGTCCGTTGGGCGACGCACAATTGGCATAGCGTCGTTCGGGTTAGGGAGGGTTTGGCCGGTAGGGATATCCTTGTCTCAGTATGTAAAAAAAATGTAATTAAAATGTATGCACTCTACTGTAAGTCGCTCTGGATAAGAGCGTCTGCTAAGTGACTAAAATGTAAATGTAAGATGGTTAGCAACGGTTTCAGTGTGGTCTTGGTTTGTTAAATTTTTGTGGGTGCTCGTTCGTCATGGAGTGCGCTTCTCTTTGGTGACCGCCGTAGATAGGGTCCTAGGTGAGTTAGAATTAAACTGGTTCTCTTATTAGCAGGTGAGCTTTATACGTTGCTTATGTGGGCGGGTCTTGCTATTTCTGGGCCCGCCAATCATTGGGTGCTTGTGCCGTTGTCTCTCCCCACTTTGGGCGGGTGAGCGCAGCGAGCAGGCCTTTCCACTATTTCACAATGCCCTTTCCCCTGGGGGGGCCGACATGGAAAGTTTGCTTTAGCGCCGGCGTTAGAAGATGAAAGAGCCTTGGGATGGGACATGGGGTTAGGATACTGTGGCGGGGGAAGGGGGACTGGGGGGGAGCTTATATCTCTTTATCCCATCTGGCGTGCCGCAGTCTGGACCTCGACCAACGTCAGCTGTCCCCCCCCCACCCCCCCCCCCCCCCCCCCGCTCCCTCCACTCTGCTGCCAGCCACCCCCAAAGCTGGCCTGTCTGCAGACGGATTACCTGAGCAACCCAGCAACACCACCCCCTCCCCTATCCCAAACCCAGCCCCACCGTCCCTTCATGCCCACACCCCACTAGCCCCTCATCTTAGGCCCCCCCACCCCCACTCGGCCCTGGGGCACAGTTATAAAAAGATGAAGGGGTTTCGGGGGGCCGTGGGGTGGTAAAGGGGGGAGGTGTGAGGGCTGCTGGGTAGGATTAGCGGGCGGCTTGCGGTTATTGATTCAATTTGGGATGCTTTTTTATCAGAAGTCCGGCTGCACATGCTAGCTAGCTTCCTCTGTTAGCTCCCCTAATCCCCACACTGGTTCTAAAATAAATAGCCCTTTAGCGGCGTGAGGAGATGCTCCGAATGCCAGCACCCAAGGAGGCATTTGTCATGTGTGTTTGGTTCAGCCGCGCTGCGTTTGCACTGGGATCAGTGGGGCTCTGCCACGACCGCTGCTGGTTTTAACTGGTGCTGAGAGGTAGAGTACGGGGGAACGAACGGCACTGGAGTGCACATGTTGCTATGCGCTCACTGTCGCTGCGCTCGTTGGTTTGTGTTGTACAGTATGTGTCCACTCACATAACACACTCCCATAGGCCTGCTTTAGGAGCACTGGGCTCTGAGCATACTGTACCTTAGCTCCTAATACAGCATGCAAGCCCAGATATGCATGTAGATGATATGCTATCCATAATAAGCGGCATCAGGAAAAGCGAGCCTGCCCCATTTATAAACAGACATGATTCCAGTGGTCAACTGTCAACTTCACTTAAGTGCTGTAGGTACTGCAGTTGATGTACACATTGAAAAAACGAGCTACTAAATGGGAGAGAGAAGTCAATCCAACTTATAGCGCTTTGGACCAATATAGCGCTTTAGATATGGCAAATCAGCGAGGAAGCAAAGAAACAATGAAAGGGTGAAAAAGAGAGAACCAGCAAGAGAGATCCAAAAAGAGAGGTAGAGAGGATGATGGGAGTGTTTCAGCCATTCCTCTTGCCCCCGCCCCCCCCTCAATTCCTGTAGTGTGTTTATTCAGAGATGTCGTCATTTGTCATTGGTGGACAGTTCCTCTCCCGTCTCGCTGTAGCCAGTCCAGATCATGCGTGGACAGACAGGAGGGTCCCAGAGCTCCAGAGAGGGATAGGGGAGTGCCAAGGCCAGCATCCCGCTTTTGATGTTTCCCCCCGGGGCTTCTGCTGCTCCGTCACCCCCCCTCTCCCTTGGATGGACAGTGCTGACAGATGGACGTTTGGGGGAAAAGCACCGATCCATAGAGGACAGATAGACAGAAAGAGACAGACTTGTGTCAACCACACACCACTGATTGATGAAAGAAAGGATGAGTGGATGGAGTAGTGCCCTGTGTTTCGCGCTACTCCATCCACTCATCATGTGACATAGCAAGATTTGATCCTGTATTTTAACGGTCCAATGCAGCGGTTTTTATCTCTATATCAAATCATTTCTGGGTAACAATTAAGTACCTCACTAGGATTGTTTTAAATTAAAATTATACAAAAAAGAAACTAAAATAGCTTCTCAGCAAAGAGCAATTTATCAAGCAAGAAGTTTGCTAGGGCTCCCTGGGAGTGGTCTGAGTGGGGAGGGGGAAACTGAAAACTAGCTCTTATTGGCAGAGAGGTTTGGAACTCTCTTTCTAATTGATCTATTAACTAATGTACCGCCTGGTGATGTCCCCATGGAATGTCCAAACTCCATCCCACCAAAACAGGCAGAAATTTCAGGTGGTCATTTCAAACAGCTCTTACAGTAAAAAGGCATTGTCATTTTTTAACAATTTCACAGTATTATTCCAACCTCATAGTGTGGAAATATACACTGAGTGTACAAAACATTAGACTGACCAGATGAATCCAGGTGAAAGCTATGATCCCTTATTGAATTAAATTCACTTCAATCAGTGTAGATGAAGGGCACGAGACAGGGTTAGCCATTTCCTACAGTCAAATGACCAAATCGTCCACTAGTGGCCTTATGGGTGGAATTGTATTAATATGTTTCATAATTTCATAATTATTAAACATTATTTCAAAAAATGTCAAATGCTTGTCAAACGGTTTTGTTATTTCAGTCTTCTGTGATGCATATAAAGTGTAATATTGGGATGCAAAATCAAAATGTAATACATTTCAACTCTATATCTGACATGGTACAGGAGTCTTCTTTTTTTAAGCCCATAACCATGTTTGTGAGGTGTATGGTTTTGTTTCAAAGTAGATTTGTTTAAGGATACCAAGCAACACTGTGTGACCTTGATATAGCCAACTGCAGTAAACGATAAGATGGATTTTTAAGCCTTGAGACATTATTGAGACCTGGCTTGTGTATGTGTGCCATTCAGAGGGTGAATGGGCAAGACAAAAGATTGAAGTGCCTTTGAACGGAGTATGGTAGTAGGTGCCAGGCCCGCCGGTTTGAGTGTGTCAAGAACGGCACACTTTTTCTCGCTCACCACCCAAAGGACATCCAGCTAACGGCAGGCCAGTGGTCGAAAACGGGTCATTGATGAAAGAGGACAAAGGAGGCTGACATGAATTGTGCAGAGCAACAGACGGGCTACATTTAGTCAAATGACAGTCCGGTACAACATTGGTGGCCAAAGAACCATAAAATAATGCACAACTCATTGTACTTTGACTCAAATGGGGAATGGCTGCCAACGAACTTAGAGTTCCACTTCTTTCAGCAAGAAACTGCAGCTGCAGTGGGCTAAGGAACAAAAACACTGGACACTGGAGAATTGGAAAAACATTGCTTGGTCTGATGAATCCTGGTTCCTGTTGTCTCACACTGATGTCAGGACTAGGGTATGGAGAAAACCACATGTACCTGCACCCATCATGCCGGGTGTCAACATTGCATGCTGCTGGTGGTGGCGTGTGGTGGGTTTTCATGGCCCATACCGGGCCCCTTGATAAAAGTGGAGCAATGTTTGAATGCCACAGGATATCTGAACATCATTGCCAATCAGTTGCATCCCTTCATTGCAGCAGTGGATCCATCTGAGAATTGATCTTTTCAGCAGGATAATGCCCCATGCCACAAGGCTAGGATTGTACAGGAAATGGTTCCACGAACATGACAGTGAATTCAGCTTCCTACGGTGGCCTGCCCAGTCACCAGATCTCAATCCAAATGAGCTTACGTGGGATGAGATGGAACGAGCTATTTGGAGTAGAGATCCACTACCAGCCAACTTGACACAACTGTGGGAAGCATTGGAGTCAACATGGGCCAGCATCCCTGTGGAACGCTTTCGACACCTTGAAGATTCCATGCCCGACGAATTGAAGCTGTTCTGAGGGCAAAAGTGGGTGCATATTAGGAAGGTGTGCCAAATGGTTTGTGTACTCTGTGTATATAAAACACAGGAAAATCAAGATTTTTGACTGTGCTGGGCCTTTAAGCCTTACCCAGAAATGACAAACACGCCAACAATGAATGCGATTGTCTGAGGATGGTGCTGAGCCTTCTGACATAAAAAGAAAAGTGGACAGTTTGATGATAAAGCTTTATATATACTGTAGGTTTTAAATCCAGGCATTTCACATGATCGTGCAAAACAGACCCTAGCCTGGAGGAATGAACAAGTTAATGGATGTTTGAATGAATTGTTGTGTGTTTGTCTATAGTCTTTGTCAGTCTGCATATAGTCATGGCAGAGTTTCTACAGGTAGATGGAAGATGCATGTAGCCGCAGTCATCAATAAATGTGATGTGTCACAGGATGACCACTAGAGGCTGACAAACCACTATGACCAGGAACAGAGACCCAGTGACCACAAACACTGGTATCACACTTGCACACACGCACGCACACACACACAGTCTTGTACAGCTAACCTTGTGGGTACACACAATTCAGTCCCACTCAGTCCTATTTTCCTGAACCTAACCCTAACCTGTACTCTTACCCTGACCCAAAAACCTCATCTTAAACCTAACCCTGAACCCTTAACGTAGTTCTAACACTAATTCTAACCTTAATCCTAAACCCACTAGAAATAGCATTTGACCTCGTAAGGACTAACAAAAAAACACACACACACACACTTCTGCATGCCCACACAAACACACACTTCTGCATGCACAAACACACACTCATATACATGCTAATATGTTGTGTACACACATACACCCCGTCTTCACACATTGACATGCAGTATGTACACTAGCACAGGGTAATCATTCGACCACTACAGACAGAGCAACGAGGAAAGCCTGAGATGTTTCATTTCCTGTTTCAGACTAGCCCAGAGCTCTTGAGCGGCAGAGACTGCCTGTCTGCCTGCTCTCCCAATGTCTGAGGTACAGTAGCCAGGGTAAAGACATTGGAGAATTCCTGCATTCGTTTGGAACAGTAGTTGTTGAGTTGGAATGCCATTGTTGGATCAATTAGAATCCTGAATGTGGGAATGTCCATGGATTCGGGATTTTAGTTATGTTGAGTACAGTTAAAACATTTTTGGAAACCCATTCATTTCCATCTTCTACTGCCAGTGTGGGAATACTTGGAAATAGGAAGATAGGAATGTAATGCTCGATTCATTAGGAATCTTGGTCTTGCATTTCCCCAAGTGCCGCTCCATATTGAACGGGTGAGCGAGTTACTGGGAATACATTCCCAACTTGTACAACTTCTCTAGAACTTATTCCTTGAGTGCTTCTGTTGTGCTTTGTGGCATACTAGCACGTACTGGCACACAGTCCAGTTCACACTACTACACTTCCTGGTGCACGGCTGGTGCTGCTGAGAAGAGTGCTGCCCAGAAGACTACTGCTGAGAAGACCCCTCCCTTCAGTTGTCTCTCTCCACTTTCAGCGCCTCATCCCAGCGATAGAAGTGCCAGGGCCCTGCCAGTGGTGCCAGGGTGAACAAGTAATTGCTGTGCATCCCTCTTGCCCAGTGTGGAGCCTGAACGGTCTGAACGTTAGCATGGGTGCCAGGCCAGCAGACAGTGGGCAGTGCCTGGGCTCTCGCCCACGTCTTCCAGGGGCCAGGCAGGATGCTGAGCCTCCAGGGGCCAGGGGCTGACAGCAGCTGCCTGGGTTCCTGTCTGTCCACCTACCCGCTCACCCGCCTGGTTCTCGCTGACCCTTTACTCCGATAGACTTCGTTAGGCTGTTATAGGCATTGTAGCACTCAGTGATGGATGAATTTGCGTAGTATGTTTGAATCTTGGATCTTAGCTTGCCAGCCAATAAACCTAGCTATCGCTAGCTTGTAACTGATATGGAAACTGTTACCCAGTACAGTACATCCTTGGGCAGTGGGACAACTCCTACCTAGAGTAACAGGAACCAACACCATGGACATTAGCCAGGGTTAGAAGACTTAACCATCTGCTAGGATATTCTGTTTAATCTCTATTCGCTCACAGTATAGTATCAGGACAGTGTAAAGTTAGTTAGCCTGGTCCCAGATCTGTTTGCACTGTATAGCCAACTTCTATGGATTATTGCATCAGCACAATCAGGTCTGGGACAATGCCATGGGTAGTATAAACCTCCTCTTGGCCATCTCCTTCCATTCTGCCCCCCAACCAACTACCCACACCCCCCCAGCCTTGGTCCATTTCCTGGCAGACTAGTCAGCCCATGGTGGGAGACCCCGGTAGAAGTAATACTCTCTAAACCTAGAATCAGCTTACCCACCCCTAATCTTAACCTTTAAGGTTGAAACACAAAACTGACCTTTAGATCATTTATTTAAAGTGGAACTGATATCGTTTTAACTGCTTTGCAGATATGTAGCATACAGACAGTCATAAATATCAGTTCAAAATATAAAATGCACAATTTATACTTTATTGGAGGTTTTAATAGGTTCTATTTGACTTAAAATTCCATTATGTATAGAATACATGGAAGCAGTCAATGCATGATTGATACAATTCACCAAGACATTGTTTGGTAATCTAATAAATATTGCTATCAGGTTGTAAATCACAGCTCATATAATGTTTGCTGCCCTCAGCCAGTCGGGTGATGCACTGTTTCAGTTTCACTCAATATTTTGGACAAAAACAAATCGAAACTAAGGCGGGAATCTTAACACACTAAAACTAGCAAAGGCAAAAATTCACAGTTCATACCTTTGCTAATAGTCTGTCTGTCTGTCTGTCTGTCTGTCTGTCTGTCTGTCTGTCTGTCTTTAACAAGCTAGAAACACAGGACCTTGTTGGAGCTAGGTTGCTAGCTGCTGGTTGGATGTAGCTAATGTCATATCTTAGACCAGCTGGTGAGTGGCAGACTTTTCCCCAAAAAAACTTTGTAGCTGCTTCAATGGCTACAGCTAATCAAATCAAATCAAAATGTATTGGACGCATACGCAGATTTGCAGATGTTATCGCAGGTGCAGCCAAACACTTGGGTTTCTAGCTCCAACAGTGTAGTAATAATACCTAGCAATACACAACAATATGCATATAATCCAAAAAGTTCAAAGAAATATCAGAACGAGCGATGTCAGAGTCCGGATAATAGATATACAGTACATGAGCAAAAGTATGTGGACACGTGCTCGTCGAACATCTCATTTCAAAATCATATGCATTAATATGGTGTTGGTCTCCCATTTGCTGCTGTAATAGCCTCAGCTCTTCTGGGAAGGCTTTCCACTAGATGTTGGAACATTGCTGCGGGGACTCCATTCAGCCACAAGAGCAATAGTGAGGTTGGGCACTGATGATGGGCGATTAGGCCTGGCTCACAGTCGGCGTTCCAATTCATCCCAAAGGTATTCGATGGGTTTAGGGCAGGGCTCTGTGCAGGCCAGTCAAGTTCTTCCACACCTATCTCGACAAACCATTTCTGTATGGACCTCGCTTTGTGCACGGCGGCATTGTCATGCTAAAACAGGAAAGGGCCTTCCCTAAACTGTTGCCACAGTTGGAAGCACAGAATCGTCTAGAATGTCAATGTATGCTAAGATTTCCCTTCACTGGAACTAAGGGGCCCGGACCATGAAAAACAGTCTATTATTCCTCCTCCACCAAACGTTACAGTTGGCAGGGGACATAACCTGGCGAGGGATCTGGGGGTCCTCCCAAATAATTATTTTGGGCATCTAAAGTTAATTTCCTGCATTTTTACAAAATCCAATATGCAGTCTCTATTTAGAACAAAAAGTAAAAAATAAATGCCCACAGTCATCAAGCTAGGTAAGAGATCATTATTAATATGTTTAAGTGCTTGATAAGACTGAACTAGATCAAAGGTAATTCAATCATTAATATTGTGTTGCACCTTTAACCAATAGCCTAACAAATTAACAACTTTTGATTGTCTTTATTAAGTCATCCTCCATATCAAATTTCAGACTGAAATTCCAGACCGAACCCACCAGTCTCATCAACAACTCCACGCTCTCCCAACACAAGTTCCTTCCCAGTTCCCACCTTTTAATTGTTCTAATTCCCAAGGGAAAGGTTCGGAAACTGCAATAAAAACACAAACCACACACACCTCCATTATACATTATAACATTATAACACACAGAAACAGTACACCCTCCATATGACTCATCTCATAGGCCTAATAGCACTGTAGAACTCTTTTTACTTGCACACAACATAGCTGGGTCACCCAGTCCTGCCCCTAAGGGTCCACGGACCTGTATTGGCCCAACCCAACACAACCCACTCAGCTTTAGGATTTTAGTGAAATGTTAATTTATTGGTTTTGGATATGTTAGGTCAAAGCCAGAGTGACAACCCACTGGACGGCAGACCCCCCCAGGGCCAGGACTGAGCAGCCCGGCAGCTAGGGACTCCAATAGTCGTACTGTATTCCATATAAGCCATGCAGACCTTATGAACGTTGCCCAGAATACCCTTAACCTTGGAATAATCAAATATAGTGATACATCCAGTAACTTGACATCGTGGGAGGATAACCAGCCTTCCAATGAATGGCAAGGCATTTCTTAGCCGCTATAAATGCTTGGGACTACAGTAGTAGGACATTTGTTCTGTCTGGTGCCTTAGCGTTTGAGCGAGCGAGAGCGAAAGAGAACTGCAGGTTTTTAAGCGAAAGTATGTCAATCGCAAGGCTTACTTGAATTTCCGCAGAAAATCCCCAGGCGACAACAGTGATCAAACTGAGATGCGCTTGCATCGATACGTCATTTCCAAACGTTCTAGGAATGTGTGAAAACGTGAGAATTAGCATATCTATGTGCTCGCTGGTCACAACATGTTGAAAGATTCTCATTCTTCCTAAGGGGCGGTGTATGTGAACAGATTAGAATAAGATTTCATGGTGCTGAATCTGTGCCAGTTCCTCTTTTAAGGGCAACCGTCCTACTCCCATGGTGGAAGCCCCCGTTTCCCTACTCCGTGGAAGCTCACGTGGTAGGGATGCCTTGGCACTGTACTCATGATGGGGCAGCAGGTTAAGTTTGACTCTCCGGTGCTTGGAGTTCACTCAGCCCCCGCTGTCATAAGAATAAATATTTGTGTGGCGTTTGGGCCCGATTGCTGCTCCGAGACCTGTGGAATGCGGCGCAGTTATGCACAGATGTCCTTGTAAACCCAGTCCAGCAGAGGCACGCTCAATGGCGGCTTATGTGCAGGGGACCACTGTAAGGCAGTGTGTGTGTGTGTCGTTCTGAAGGATGTTGTGTTCTGTGTCATTGAGTGTCGGTGTGCTACTGTATGTGTTTGTGTGTGACTCTCTTCTTTTTTTGTGTGTGTGTCCTCATAGTGTGTGTCTATATGTCTGTGTGTACATAGTATTCAGTGTGTGAGGCGACTTTATTAATACACCCATCTTTTACTTCAGTTTACGCAGCCACTCGTCTACTCCATACACAGTCTTTGTTTTTGAAGCCATTGGTCAAAGAGGGAGCGAGGGAGAACAAATAAATGAGAAATGTTCCTCTATTATGTTCCTCTGCTGCATTATTTTCATTTAGTCCGGAACTTAAGCTCCCTGAAATGTATTGCTAACATTCTGAAGCCAGAGGTGTTATTGAGTGAAGGCAGTGTGTCAGACTTACACACAGACTTGTACACAAAATCAGAGCTTACTCTAGGTCTCGGCACATGACCCAAACACACACACGCTCGCAGACACACCCCCTACCTCCAAAACCGAATGATAAAAAAAAAACAGAGTCCGCAAACACCTTTATTGACGTTATGCCGGTACTGCTGGACCTTGCAGGGAGTTGGGGACACACAGGGTCGGGACAGTTTATGATTAGGGGGGACATACGGTACACAATGTGGACAGAGTGGGATTGGTTTGGACACGGAGGAGAGGGGACAAATTGGGGACAGTTTAGACCGCGGGGGGACATGGGACGGCAACATGCAGTAGATAGGTATAGAGACAAAACGTGCACACACAACATCCTCTCATTGTAACCTCGTGAGAAGATATCCACATGGGGAAATGCAGAGGGGACAGACATAGGAGTCAGGAGGGGGGCCGAGAGGAGACGGAAGGAGGATACCTACTCCTCCCTCACCCCCTTTACCTCCAGTTATACCCAGTTGCCCCCTCCCTCCCTGTATTCAGTCCCTCGGCCGTGATGATGCAAGACTGGGCTTACGACCCCCCCCCCCCCCTCGAGGACCATCGGCTCCCCCCTGCCTGAGCGGACATGGCACCCACCAGCCAGGGATTCTGAGGTGGCGCCCAGACCCAGATTATTTATGAGAGCTGTAGAGTTGTGGAGACTGTGGTATTTTTTTCCCCCCAAATGCCTGAGATGGGAATGTGTGTTATGGGAATACAGAATCTCCTAGGCCCCTCTCTAACTCTCTCTTCCCACTCGCTCTCTCTCTCTCTCTCTCTCTCTGGCTCTGGAGTTAAACACTTCTCATTCACACACGCATGCATGCACACACAAATGCACGCACACACACGCACACACTCAGGCACCCATGTAGTCACGCTCATGCAAGCGCACACAAACATTGCTATTTATGTTGTCCACAGTCTTGTCAACACACGTACTGGTTATGTCCATCAGGAGTCTGTGGTTCCCAGTGTGTGTGTTTCTTGTAGGGCAGTTAGCCTACATTCTAACTTTAACTCTGTATGTTTTCAGTCACTGCAGTTTTGCTGTCAACATAACATTTTATTTCAGTCAATTCCAGTGGTGAATTGGGTATTCCAATCTAAGAATTGAAAAATGATCTGAAAATAAATAACCTGGGGGTAGACGTGACATAGTAAAAGTAAATCCAGGACACTCCAATTAGTATGATATGTTACGTTTCGTATGGTATGTTTTAATTTGTGAATATCCATCTTTTTCGTATGATATGTTACGAATTGCAATTCGTACAATATGTCACGAATTTGCAAAACGTGTGATATTTTGCGAATTCCAATTTGTTGTGGCTAATTTTAGCTAGGTGGCTAAGGTTAAGGTTAAGGTTAGGAGTTAGTTTAAAGGTTTAGGGGAAGGGTTAGCTAAGTAGATAAAAAGTAGTCAGTAGTTACAAAGTTGCTAAAATACTAAAGTTGTCCGTGATGAGGTTCTAACACGCAGCCTTTGAGTTGCTAGATGTTCGCTTTATATGGCCACCCAACCCGACCAACCACTCTACTTTAGTTTTTGCCTTAAGTAACCTTCTGTCTTATGTAACCATACCAAACGTAACAGATCATACTATTTTGAATATTTTACGTATTCACGTTTACTATGCTACGTCTAGTCTATGAGATCAGGCTGAAATAAAACTTCACTACATCTCAACTGAACTGAAATGGAATTGATCCTGAACACTGATCTACCCCAAAGGACTTTTCGTAATAAATAGATATGGCCGATGACTATGCTTATGGTGCTTACGTGGGAGCAGACCGCGTCACAGCGGTGGGGGGCAATAACATGGATGCCTGGGTATCCGGCATTAAGTATCCGGAGAAGTATCCGGCATTAATGCCGTGTTCCACATGCCCAGAATAGCCAGCTGTTCACGGATATCCCAGGACACACAAACACTGTAAATTAGCCCCCACTGGCAGGCAGGGACAGGGTGGAGGTTGGGGTAAGAGGGTTTGAGACGAGCCTGAGGGAAGGTGGAGGGGTGAAGGGAGGGCGTGTGGAGGGTTGGGCGGTGTGTGTGTGTGTGTGTGAGGGGGGGAGGGAGGGAGGGAGGGGGGTCAGCATGGGTCAGGTTGGCGTCTTGGGTATCGCTTCCCGGACGTCGATGCCCGAACAAGTCACAAACTGGAGAAACGATTAGACGGGGAGAGACCCTGCCGGAGGTCCCACCGCCACAGTTTCTGCAGCCAGAAAGGGGGAGATACAGAGAGGGAGGGAGAGTGGGAAGGGGAGAATGAGACAGCAAAGGGTAAAGAGAGTAGGCGTTGCGGCATGGTGTCGTCGCGGAGACTGAGTTTGACGACGATAACATGTGTTAAGAAGGTCCACCGTTCTGGCGGCATCCTGTGTCTTTAAGCAGAAGGCCTGCCTGGCACTCTCCCTCCTAACTAGCCCAGTGGTGGACGGAATATGGAAACCTGGGAGGCTCTTGTCACTGACTCTTGCTAGTAAACAAACCAAATACCGTGGGAAAGAAGAGGTGTGAAGCCGAGGATGCTGCTGTCTCCAGGGCCGTCTCTCCCTCGTCTCTCTCTTAAGACCAGTTTTTCCTCTGCTGTCAGCAAGAAATCAAATGTCGTCCCCCCCCCCCACCTCACCGATGGGTTGAACTCCTGAACTTTCTCAAATCCACCATGTGCCTTTTTTATTTGTTGGCCATGTGAACCTTTGCGGAGCTCCAAGCCAAAAGCGTGCTCAGAGTTTAGTTATCCGTGTTGCGAAGAAACTCTCTTAGACGATTCACGCTTGTTAATGCTGGATTGAAAGGCAGATGGCCGGCGATTTCAAATGCTGCTCGTCATGATTGCACAAGATAATGTTTGACTTTAATTAACAAATATGACCATATTTAGACATTTTGTTTTTACTGCAGAATATGAACATAAAGTCGTATGTCTGCAATAAAAGCTCCAAATAGTTACTGTACCGGAATGGAGAATATCGCTGGTCTCAATGACAACCTGAGGCTTGGAATATTTGAGAAAATATGACCATCAGCAGGCAGACATTTTTAACCTTGACATTTTTGGGACATACCACTCTTTGTTAGTCCAATCTAAGTGGGTGCCATATTAGTCCTTCCTATCACCAACTTATTCACGAAGCCCAGCTAAAATGTTCTTTCCAATTTTGGGTACCCCCCTTTTTCCCTCTCTTTTTTTCCCCTCTCGATGTCTTGCAAGCTTCGCACCTTGTCATTTTTAATAACGACCTGAAATTGAGGTCTGGGTTTTGGGGTGGAGTCTCCAGGAATGACTAAGTGGGCTGGTTGGACACCTTGGAAACCCCAGGGTATGGGAGTAGCTGGAGGATTTCACCCCGAGATGGGATACACACTGCCTGGCCACAAGAATGAGGCCCTGGCCTCCCCAGCTTTCCTCCTGGCTCAGCACACATACCCCTTTGGAAACTGGACTGGCTGGCTGGCTGGCTGGTGGGGACGGGGCTGCTCAGGGAAGAAGATGGGAAGACGGGTAGTTTGCAGTGTGAGAGAGTCAGGAGGGAGGGAGTGTTGGGGGCTTGTAGGCTCATTCATATTTTCTTCCCCCTCATCCAAGCCAGCCAAACCTCCTTGGGTGAATCAGCGTTCCTCGTAAACAAGCAGCAAACACACAATGGCGCCTCCGACCCGAGAGAGAAGAGAGGGAGAGGGAAAAAGAGAGGGAGAAAGAGAGGGAGTAAGCGTGCCAGCTCCAGACAGACGTCCCTGGTGAAGGGAGAGCAGCCAGTCGCCGGCGGTGGTGGTGACGGTGGCGGTGGCCATTCAAAACAAAAACACACAGAGAGAGAAAACAGTGAGGGATCAAGAAAACAGAACTTCGTGTATAGGTGGACTGCCCAGGCAAAAATAAATAATTGTTTTGAACCAGGATCGTGAAGTTCTAATTTCTCCCTCAAGACTGCGAAATATGTCATCTCTCACCGATCCAGCTTGTCTGAGGACGCCGTGTCAACGCCAGCAGCGGTTTCAACGCCAGCATCCGTCGTCAATCACAGATCATGGTGCTCGGTCGGAGACCCCAGAGACTATTCAAACAGTATGACATTGTTACGCTCACGCAGCATTTACTAAACTGTAATCGCCCACAAACAAGCACCATGACTCACAGCTTGTGTTCTTTGAGTTTTGTGATCGTGACCCGTTTCGCATCGAGGAACACTTTTGGAGAGTATTCACAGCAAAAAAAATGATATTGACCGTCCTGACAGATTTATACGACTTCCTTCTGGTCTTATTTTAGTCACGATGTATTCCGTGATTGCACACAAAGAATACAGAGCTCCTCATTAGCCTAATGTATTCGGATTACAGGCAATTAGAGCTTATTACCGTTCTGGGGGAACCATGCCATATCTGCTCTTTGGATTCCTAATGGGGGAATGTATTGCCTGCTGCGCGGGATGTTGTAGCAGTTGTACTGTAGCATAGCGCAAATAGTAACAATTCATCTCCCTCTCACCTGGAAGTCTCAACCCGAGCTAATCCAGAGACACGGCGACTCTAATAGCCCAAATAAATCACTTTGATTTCTTCAAACCAGAACCTCCTGGATTGTTGTCTTTTGGAGCAACAGACATGGAAACTAAAAGCATGGGTAATACTGGGAGGAGGGAACGTATTTCTGGAGTTTCTGCTCAATTGCAACATCACAGACTGCTTTTTGTTGTTGTTGTAGTTATTGATGGATTACACTTCCATCCATGGTCTTTCTTCATGGGAATGTGACGTGAAGAACCAGAATCAAACGTAAAGTGATATTATTCTCTCCCTCCGTAGCCAAAACCTTCGCTCACCTCTCCGCCGCCCTTGCATTACTTTGCTATAAACGGAGATTTTCAGTTCCCTGTCCAATCATTCCTCCGGGTGCTTTCTGCGTAATTATACATGCATTTCATAAGGCCATTTTTTTGTTCACTCTCTCTCTCTCTCTCTCTTTTTCTTTCTTTCTTTCTTTATTTTTTATTCTGCAGAGATCCTGTAAGTAATCATCCAGCTGTGTCTTTGTAGTGGTGAGTGGCGGGCCTGGCGGGGCTGCTAGAGATTTGCGTTTCAGGTCTGCTAACATTGTTAATTAGGGCCTCGGTTTGATCTGCATATGTTCGGCTGGTCACTGCTGCTTGGTTGGTGCCGTTTGCTCCGGAGACTGCTCTCCGCAGGGCCTGGGACTTGGAAACTATAGGGACTGACGGTCAGGACGGAACGGATCGACGTTCATAAGGATGGAGAGATGGATTGTTTGACTGGTGAACAGACTGACTGAAGGACTGACAGACTGACAGATTGGCATAAGGGTTGAGAGACGGACGGACGGACTAACTGAGGGGCGGACAGAAAGACAGACAGGAGGCAGAGAGATGCACAGATTTGACTGACAGACACAAAGACTCACCAGCTGACTGATGAGTTGACTGATTGCCTGGCTGGTTAGATAGCTGAGTAGCCAGCTAACTGAGCTGACTGACTGACTACCTTCTAATGGGCCCGGTGACCAACCAACCCATCGACTGACTGACTAACTGACTGACTAATACAAGCATAAGCTGGGAGTCTTCATCTTTTTGGCGGTTCGTCTCTGGTAACTTGTTGACAGTGTGTAGGTCTATGTTTAGGTACAGGAGCTTATTTGTTTGCTTCATTATGTGTTCATGTTGTGCACTTTGTTGTTCTGCACTGTATGTATATATGTATGTATGTTGTTAGGTATGGATCTGTGAGCGTTTGTTTGTGTGTGTGTGTGTGTGTGTGTGTGTGTGTGTGTGTGTGTGTGTGTGTGTGTGTGT
>NC_074665.1:46502340-46532340 GCF_029448725.1 Salvelinus fontinalis | reverse complement strand
TGCCCCGTTGAGAGCATCTTGACTGGCTGCATCACCGCTTGGTATGACAACTGCTCTGACCGTAATGCGCTAGAGAGGGTAGTGCGCACGACCCAGTACATCACTGGGGCAGAGTTCCCGCCATCCAGGACCTCTATACCAGGCGGTGTCAGAGGAAGGCCCTAAAAATTATCAAAGAATCCAGCCATCCAAGTCATAGACTGTTCTCTCTGCTACCGCAGAGAAAGTGGTACTGGAGCACCAAGTCTGGGACCAAAAGGCTCCTGAACAGCTTCTACCCCCAAGGCATAAAACTGCTGAACAGTTAATCAAATGGCTACCTGGATTATTTACATTGACCCCTTGTTTATTTGCACTGACTCTCTTGCGCCGGCTCTATGCACACTCACTGGACTCTACCCAAACACATACGCACACACACACACACTACATATGCTCACACACACAAAACGCACATGCAAACATGCATATTGGCACCACACAACCACACAAACTCACACATACACACTTTCACACTCGTCACATATGCTGCTGCTATTCTGTTTATTATCTATCCTGATTGCCTAGTCACTTATATGTACTGTACATACATATTCCCTAAATTAACTGAACTACCTCGTACCCCTGTACATTGACCTGCTACCGATAGTCCTTGTATATCGTCTCGTTTTTTGTTATTTTATTGTGTTACTATTTCCTATTACATTTTTTGCAAAATGTTGTATACTTTTTAACTGTTGTGAAAAGCACTCGTTTGTAAGCATTTCACAGTAAAGTCAACACCTGTTGTATTCGGGGGCATGTGACAAATACGATTTGATGTTAATGCCAAGCAACAATACTTTAAGTAAAACATCAACACCTGATTTTATTCGAATATTATAGTGAACTGTCAATGTCAGGGAAACATATTTCTAAATATGTTAGTGTTGGGAACAAGACAAAAGAGAACGATTATTTGATGATTGATCTAATTGTTCCAACAAAGCACATTTAACGTTGTAAAATCGAATTATTTCTCAATTAGTCCCTATTCAAAGATGTAATTGGCAATGTGTGTCACCTTTCATGTCCCTTCAATCATTTCCATTGTCCAAGAATGCCATTGTGGGAAAAACGAGTCACACAGACTTAAACCACTCGACTTGTTTGGATTTTCTCGATGGAAGGCCACACTCGTTGTAAGCCAGTACGAACCACAGAATACACACACACACATGTATGCGCACACGTAGACACACAGACCCCAGTTAGACACACACAAACCCACACACTCAGACACTCCTCCACATACACACAGACACACACATAGAGACCACCCTTAATCACAGAAACCGACACAAACCCGCATAGACAGACAGAGACACACACATACACAGACACGTACGTAGAGACCCACCGCCGCACACTCGCGAGGCCTCATGCGGGGGTGACATCATGGTTTGGATGACAGCACGTCTTCCAGCCCTATTAGTATGATTGTAGGTGGCTCCGCCAAACTGATTTATGGGTAATATTTGCGTCCCCCCTTCTGAGTGTTGATTTATGTTTCATATTCTGGCCCCTTTCACCCCAAACCACAAAACTTGGGAGGGGGAATCCTATCCAAATAATGACATTGTAGAGAGAGAGAGAGCTAGAGAGAGAGTAGAGAGAGAAGGAGAGAGAGTAGAGAGAGTAGAGAGAGAGAGTAGAGAGAGTACAGAGAGAAAGAGAAGAAAAAAGACAGAGAAGGCAACACACCCGCCCACCACTACACACCTAGCGAGATAGACAGACAGACAGACAGACAGACAGGTCTGCGGAATTGAGCATTGCGACTGGATCATATTTGATTCTGAAGACACACTTCCATCTGTCCGTCCGTCTGCCCATCTACTATCTCTTTGCCCCATCCTCTGTCTCTTTCTGACTAATTTCGTCCTTCTCCCCCTTTCCTCTATCATGCCATTACCTGACTGTGAACTGAGTGTCTGTCTGGACTTCCTCTTTTAGTGAGAAGGCAGGGCGGGGGGGATAGGATATGGTGGGCAGTGGGTCCAAGTCTCAGAGGTTTCGCTCAGGGCTGTTTAAAGCCCTATTAACTCCCCGTCTAGTGTGGCGTTGGAAAAAGGATTAAAAGAGAGAGAAACTCTGCCCGCAAGAAGCCACGTCTTCTTATGCCCCCCCCCCCCTGCCACCGCCCTCCTTAGATTTCGCCGCTCTCTCGTTAAATCAGACACTGGTCCCTTCACACACACACCATGCACACACACACACACACACACACACACACACACACACACACACACACACACACACGTGTGTGCATACACACAAATCATCTGTGTTGCTTTTGCAATTGAAATGGCAATTAAGTCTTAAAGGAGGATCTTGGAAAAGTAAGAGTGCCACGAAAAGACATACAATTAAAAGATGCCGTGTTTTTTTTTTTTTTTTGGTGCCGCTTGACAATCAGAGGTTCTACTAGCGGCTAACCCGTTAGCCGATAAATGCTCAAACAAATGTCCAGATCACACAGTGTGAGAGGATAGCCTCTGAAGCCCCCCCATGGCCCCCCCCCCTCCTTCCTGATCTATCTCTCTGTCCGTCAAGTTCACATTCAAACAGGCTTTATTGACTCGGTATCAGGAAGCAGCTTTGCCAAAGCACGACACTGACTGTAGCCGACAGCAATCACTTTCACGCCAAACGTCTGTCTTTCTCTCTCTCGCTCTCTCATTGACCCACACTCAGAGTAACTGTTTTTCTCTACGCTTGTCTCTCAATTCAAGTTCTTTCTCTTTTATTCTCTCTTTCTCCCCGTCTCTCTGCCAGCACATCTATTTGGGAGGCACCGGTTGACTTGTTTATCGGGTTGTTTATCGCCGTCGTGTGCTGTCTGTCTTAACACAACACAGAACAGGTGGCCCATCCACGTCAGCCTAACTGTCTGTAGCCAAAGATTGAGTGGTACATATAACGTATCCCAAAGCATGAGGGGGCTGACCAAGAGGGCCTAAGAGAGACCTAAACAACACAAAAGTCACACCCTCTCTAAAGTTAAGACCCGTTAAAAACCTCAAGCGAGCTAGTCTTCACCTTAACTAACCCTTCAGCTAGATGTGTATTAGCTCAGCAGTCTACAGATATGCTGTAGACCGCGCATAGGTGGAAGACCTGTCGCTGCCCTTGAGCAAGGCACTTCAGCCTAATTTGCTCCAGGGCCACCGTACTACTATGGCTGACCCTGTAAAACAACACATTTCACTGCACCTATCCTGTATAAGTGACAATGAAACAAGTGCATACTCTGTTGAAGTGTATTGCAGTTGACCAGTCCCAAAATACTACATTCAATTGGCTCTGGATATTTGCATGCATTCACAACCGAACCGAACCGTTGCATAAACCAGGAGTTCACTCTACTGTAACTGTTTAGTTTCGTCAGTTCAGTTGGTATCAATCCTACCCTTACCGTAACCTGGTTGTTTGGCCTGACAATGGCTATGGGAATATTGTCAAAACGATATGATAAGCGATGATCCAACAGCCTAAAGAAACCTGGGAACAGGCGGTCCCCTATCTGTCTGTGAAATGGAACAGGGATCTGTTCAACTCCCCCCCCCCCCCCCCCCCCCCCTAACATTTAAAGGCTTAGGTGTGAGAGAGTGTCCTGGGGCTGTCTGTCATAATCTCTTCCTAAGGGACTGTGCGTAGGAGAGCGGCTCCCGAAAGGCCACTGGTAACCCAGAGAGAGGCTTCTAAGAAACCAATTGAAAGTGTGTGTGTGTGTGTGTGTGTGTGTGTGTGTGTGTGTGTGTGTGTGTGTGTGTGTGTGTGTGTGTGTGTGTGTGTGTGTGTGTGTGTGTGTGTGTGTGTGTGTGTGTGTGTGTGTGTGTGTGTGTGTGTGTGTGTGTGTGTGTGTGTGTGAATTATTAGATAACCGCCACCACATTCTACCTGCTGACTGACTGACAGGTGTGCTAGACGCCCCGCTGCCGCTGCACCTCAGCAGAGCATGCTGGGAGCTCTGGGATTCCCGGACATGTCCAGGAGCTACTGATTGATTGGTGGATAGAGGATGTCATCTTCCTGGTGATACCAGTGGGAACTACTTCTCCTGGCCTTCTCTCTCCGAGGTCCCTGGCACACCAACCCCAGTGGGCTGATTTACGGCACATATCCTTCCCCGACACGTATTCTTGTTCCCCGGAATTGTTGATTTCGATTTTCGTCGTCTTCCTGGTGTCTCTTCAACGTCTTTTCCGCTACAGTTTTCATATCCGGGGATGAGGTGGAGAAGCGGAGGTGAGGATGGAGAGAGGAAAGGGGGATTAAAAATGGATTCAAATGATGATGGCCTTGGCATGCCTTTTCATTAGAGTGCTGGTATGCTTGACATTTACTCTGACTATGAGTAATATATACATACACACATACACACTCGCACCTAGTCATACACACTCGCACCTAGTCATGCACACTCGCACCTAGTCATGCACACTCGCACCTGGTCATGCACACTCGCACCTAGTCATAAACACTCGCACCTAGTCATGCACACTCGCACCTAGTCATGCACACTCGCACCTAGTCATGCACACTCGCACCTAGTCATGCACACTCGCACCTAGTCATGCACACTCGTACCTAGTCATACACACTCGCACCTAGTCATGCACACTCGCACCTAGTCATGCACACTCGCACCTAGTCATGCACACTCGCACCTAGTCATGCACACTCGCACCTAGTCATACACACTCGCACCTAGTCATGCACACTCGCACCTAGTCATACACACTCGCACCTAGTCATGCACACTCGCACCTAGTCATGCACACTCGCACCTAGTCATACACACTCGCACCTAGTCATGCACACTCGCACCTAGTCATGCACACTCGCACCTAGTCATGCACACTCGCACCTAGTCATGCACACTCGCACCTAGTCATGCACACTCGCACCTAGTCATGCACACTCGCACCTAGTCACAGAGGGCATACAGTTCAATGAAAAGAAGCTGTGTCACGGCCGGTGGGTTGATTTTCTCATACGTCTGTGACAAACACAACTGTGGGTCTGCAAATGTCCAAACGGAAGGGTACAAGAGAGGAGGAAGCTAGAAAACGTTGGGACTTACCCAGGTTCTTACTGGGTAATGCCAATGTCCACACCATGTGGGGTTCTGATATTCATGCACCCCCTCCCCCCAATGTCCTCTCCTTTGTCGGTTTTGTCGGACAGTGTTACTAAGACTTCCTGTGACCAGTTGGGGAGTCACACCATTTGAAACCACCGTTTTCTGATTCTGATTTAATCAGGACAAATCCCTTTTTTTGCGGGGAGACTTGGATTGGGCAAGAGACGTCCGCAAAACGAGTACAGAGGCATTTCAAATAACACAATACGAACACGAATACCAATACTGTAGTTATACACAAAACGCTATACAGTATAAATATACTATTCAATGGATTGTTTGAGTGAGTTCTAATAGGTTTGTAGGCTTGAACCAGGAATAACACCATTTCACCACATAGCCCTGGTGCTGGTCTTAGCAGTCAGGTCCTGTCACTCTTTGCTGTGTGACTGAAGTCACTGGGCTCTGCTCGGCTCGCTGCCACTACCTCTTATGCATCATCATCATCAATTAGCATTGGGCAGAAAGTAGTGTGGGCTAATATGGGTCACTTGTGCGGTGTATGCTCTCTGTGGTGATGGGCTAGCCCTGATAACGTCTGTTCGGCTACATAGCCTCTCTCTCGCTCCTCTTTCTTGATCTTTCTGGGGCTGGCAGGGTGTCAGACTTGATCGTCACACACTCGCACACTCCTCTCTCTCACACACACACACACACACACACACACACACACACACACACACACACACACACACACAGTGCCATTTGTAGGCATAAGCGTCCGTTTAGGACCCCGCAGCCTCCTTTTTTTAGGAAGTCAATTGGGGTCTTGACTTACTGTTATTTAGCACTAAAATGTCTTGCCCGCAAGGTGAGGGGTCCCCCCAACTAAATTTTGCTTAGGGTCTCCAAAATGCAAGAAATGGCCCTGCAAACACACACACACACACTCCTCTGTGCATCTGAGGGCACTGATTACAGCTCTCCGTGGCTCTGTCATTGGCTCCCTGAGTAATGGCTTTCTGGGGGTGACAGGGATCTATTCCAAATAACCAATAAGGTGGTCCTTTTCTCATCCAAATAGCATCCATTTTTTATTGGTTCAAAAACTTTCTGTGAATGGTCAATGCTCAGTTTGGTAATGCTCAGTTTAGTTGGAATTGAAAAATCATGCCAGATGGCAATGTGCGTGGGATAAATATGTATACAGGAGTGGGGCTCACCAGTCATTGTTGTGGGTTTCCTAGGGAAAGATTATGCCTCCATATAGTCGAGTCTATCAGGAATCAAGGTAAGACCCAGATGCAGACACGTCGAATTGACAATGGTTTAATATTCCAACAGGGGCAGGCAATAGACAGGTCTAGGCAGGCAGGGGTCAGTAAACCAGAGGTGGGGCAACGGTACCGGACGGCAGGCTCAGGGTCAGGGTAGGCAGAGGTCAACAATCTGGAGGTGGGTCAAAGGTACAGGTCGGCAGGCAGGCTCAGGGTCAGGGGCAGGTAGAGTGGTTAGGCAGGTGGGCTCAGAGTCAGGACAGGCAAGGGTCAAAACCAGGAGGGTGAGAAAAAGGAGAGACTGGGAAAAGCAGGAGCTGAGAACAAAAACGCTGGTTGACTTGACAAACAAGACAAACTGGAAATGAACAAACAGAGAACACAGGTATAAATACACAGGGGATAATGGGAAAGATGGGCGACACCTGGAGGAGGATGGAGACAATCACAAGGACAGGTGAAACAGATCAGGGTGTGACAGATTCAGTATCATCCTCTGTGATCTCAGCTCACATGTAAGGTGTTCTAATATGGTTTCAAGTTTTATTAGTTGTATGTCAAATCAAATCAAAGCTTATTTTTCACGTGCGCCGAATACAACAGGTGTAGACCTTACAGTGAAATGCTTACTTACAGGCTCTAACCAATAGTGCAAAAAAGGTGAAAAATAGGTAAGTAAAGAAATAAAAACAACAGTAAAAAGACAGGCTATATACAGTAGCGAGGCTATAAAAGTAGCGAGGCCACATACAGACACCAGTTAGTCAGGCTGATTGAGGTAGTATGTACATGTAGATATGGTTAAAGTGACTATGCATATATGATGAACAGAGAGTAGCAGTAGCGTAAAAGAGGGGTTGGTGGGTGGTGGGACACAATGCAGATAGCTCGGTTAGCCAATGTGCGGGAGCACTGGTTAGTGGGCCCAATTGAGGTAGTATGTACATGAACGTATAGTTAAAGTGACTATGCATATATGATAAACAGAGAGTAGCAACAGCGTAAAAAGAGGGGTTGGGGGTTTTGGGGGGAGGCACACATGCAAATAGTCCGGGTAGCCATTTGATTACCTGTTCCGGAGTCTAATGGCTTGGAGGTAAAAACTGTTAAAAAGCCTTTTTGTCCTAGACTTGGCACTCCGGTACCGCTTGCCATGCGGTAGTAGAGAGAACATTCTATGACTGGGGTGGCTGGGGTCTTTGACAATTTTTAGGGCCTTCCTCTGACAGCGCCTGGTGGAGAGGTCCTGGATGGCAGGTGGCTTAGCCCCATGTAATGTAATGGGCCGTACATCGTGCCCTCTTCACGACTGTCTTGGTGTGTTTGGACCATTCTAGTTTGTTGCTGATGTGGACACCAAGGAACTTGAAGCTCCCAACCTGCTCCACTACAGCCCTGTCGATGAGAATGGGGGCGTGCTCGGTGCGCCTGTTCCTGTAGTCCACAATCATCTCCTTAGTCTTGGTTAAGTTGAGGGATAGGTTGTTATTCTGGCACCACATGGCCAGGTCTCTGACCTCCTCCCTATAGGCTGTCTTGTCGTTGTCGGTGATCAGGCCTACCACTGTTGTGTCGTCTGCAAACTTAAAGATGGTGTTGGAGTCGTGCCTGGCCATGCAGTCGTGGGTGAACAGGGAGTACAGGAGGGAACTGAGCATGCACCCCTGTGGAGCTCCAGTGTTGAGGATCAGCATGGCAGATGTGCTGCTACCTACCCTCACCACCTGGGGGCGGCCCGTCAGGAAGTCCAGGATCCAGTTGCAGATGGAGGTGTTTAGTCCCAGGATCCTTAGCTTAGTGATGAGCTTTGAGGGTACTATGGTGTTGAACGCTGAAATGTAGTCGATGAATAGCATTCTCACATAGGTGCTCCTCTTGTCCAGGTGGGAAAGGGCAGTGTGGCGTGCAATAGAGATTGCATCAGCTGTGGATATGTTTGGGCGGTGTGCAAATTGGAGTGGGTCTAGGGTTTCTGGGAGAATGGTTTTGATGTTAGCCATTACCAACCTTTCAAAGCACTTCATGGCTTCGGACGTGAGTGCTACGGGTCTGTAGTCATTTAGGCGGGTTGCCTTTGTGTTCTTGGGCACAGGGACCATGGTGGTCTGCTTGAAACATTATGGTATTACATACTCAATCAGGGACATGTTGAAAATGTCAGTGAAGACACCTGCCAGTTGGTCAACACATGCCCGGTGCACACGTCCTGGTAATCTGTCTGGCCCCGCAGCCTTGTGTATGTTGACCTGTTTAAAGTTCTTACTCACGTCGGCTACGGAGAGTGTGATC
The DNA here is from genome assembly GCF_029448725.1 of Salvelinus fontinalis. Lineage (NCBI taxonomy): Eukaryota > Metazoa > Chordata > Actinopteri > Salmoniformes > Salmonidae > Salvelinus > Salvelinus fontinalis. The sequence goes on along the minus strand of NC_074665.1, from coordinate 46,523,646 downwards.
ACACAGTCGTCCGGAACAGCTGATGCTTGCCTCGAAGTGAGCATAGAAGTCATTTATCTCGTCTGGTAGGCTCGTGTCACTGGGCAGCTTGCGGCTGTGCTTCCCTTTGTAGTCTGTAATAGTGTGCAAGGCCTGCCACATAAGATGAGCATCGGAGCCGGTGTAGTATGATTCAATCTTAGCCCTGTATTGACACTTTGCCTGTTTGATGGTTCGTCGCAGGGCATAGCAGAATTTCTTGTAAGCCTCCGGGTTAGAGTCCCGTACCTTGAAAGCGGCAGCTCTACCCTTTAGCTCAGTGCGAATGTTGCCTGTAATCCATGACTTCTGGTTGGGGTATGTAGTCACTATGGGGAAGACGTCCTCGATGCACTTATTGATAAAGCCAGTGACTGATGTGGTGTACTCCTCAATGCCATCGGAAGAATCCAGGAACATGTTCCAGTGTGTGACAGCAAAACAGTCCTGCAGTTTAGCATCTGCTTCATCTGACCACTTTGTATGGGATACGCATGGTATACTTTGTCCAACTAAATGCTTGCTTGCGTGTTCTTTCCCCGACAATGCGGGGAAAATAACCTGCAAGCAACAATACGAACATAAATGGGACCACTGACAGTGTTCTGTACCCCACAATTAAATCCCTCACTATGTTGTCATAACCCCAAATGTGACCCTATGTTTGTTGTCTTTATGTCAACTATACAACGCTATCGACTTACCTTGAATGGTATGCAAGGTGCACGTCTCTATGTTCATCTCTCTCTATATATATCTAGAATCTAGCTTACTAACACAGATGGACAAGAGAAGTTTATTGGTCCTAAATATAAATGACGTGAGTTGTTATGAATGCTCGTGGCAGCAACTTGTTACTCCACTCTAATTGGTCTTGTTTATTTCCTGTTGACGAGTGTCACAGTAAATGTGGTCCCACATGTTTAATTGGGGAAGCGAGGTTTGCAATCTCCTTCCTGGTTATAATGAGCTAGAATGACCAAAATCGAGCCTGGTTAAACCAGACTGAATGATGCGCTCACATTAGCGCCTGGGTACCAATGCCCTTCAGCACATTTATCTTGGCCCCTTAAGTTAGTAATAGCTGTAAAATATACATATTTAGGAAAAGTCAAGGAAGGAGCAGGGCGTTGCAATTTTCGGAGGACATTTATTAAAATAGTTTTACTAAATCAAACGTCAGTGGCCGTAGTCCTATGGCAGTTCTAGTGTTAACCAGGCTACCTAACAAACAGGGTGCAAACAGCTATCAAAGGAAACCATGTGCAGGCTGTGCAGACTGCAACCATGTGCAGTCAAGAAACAGACACTTGAATTGGTCTGAATCTGAATAAAAGTTCAATAGTGGCACAATTTGTGCCGTTATCTAATTAAAAATGGGACAAAATACAACCCTTTTGGGGGAAATGTTCATTTTTTTCTCAGGGACATTTCTTTCACCACAACTAGCAAATAACTGTCGGTCTCATGGTAATTAACTGTTAATTAACAAACACATTTAGCATCTCCTAGCTTCCACAAATAGCCTACAAGCCATTTTTAAAAAGTCTAATAAATCCATGTAATATAGCTTACACATTCATAATAAATCCATTATTTATTTTAGACAGGTTTAAAGAAGCATGATCTGAAGAAAATAATAGTATACCCTGAGTTGTCCTTATGTGGCTATGCCAAATGGCTGTGGGCTACACTAGTTGATTTAGCAGGCACGATTTGCTTAGAATTCCGTGACATTATTTTATAACATTTTATATTATGAAGAAATCAATTGAACAAAGCTGAATGAAATATAAATATTTTCTCAACGATTCGAGGGAGTGCGCACATGCGACTATTCTGTGTTGAGCGGTTAACAAAGAAATAGGTACTCCTATATGCTTAATTTAGAGTTATTAATGTAACTTTGGGTTGTTCTGTAAACGTTGGGCTATATGTTTTGATTTTTAATACACTGTAAGGCTGCACGATGAGACTAATGATGATTTGGAAAAAAGTTGCTTGAAAGGCATGAGCTCTGCTTTGTTTTTTTGTGCAGGCTGTACACACTCCAATAGTCACTCATTCACAATTTGATAAGCACTTGATAATGCTTCAAATTTCACGGCGGCATCCCCAGCCCGTAATGCACCTTAAAAAATTCCATTGTCTTTTGCGGCCCGGAGTGCTGCGTTGTGCTCTTCTCCCTGAGGTGCTGAACAATCTGAAGTGCCTCTCACTCATATGGCTCTCTGTCACGTGATCGGGTCTTTCTCACAGGCTACAAGTGAAGACAGACACATCGGGGATGCAACTGCACACATCCTTATCCAATTCCGAGGTGCATATTGAAGATATTGGAAGAACTGTCCACATTTACTTTTCGTCAGCCAACAAGATGAGTAGGCCTAACAAACAGCAAAAGCACTAGCCTATGTCAATCTACTATCCCCCATAGTACAAAAGTTGACCTATTCTATTCTGTGCGAGAAATAAATATTCCAAACATAGTCTGGGACAGTTGTGGGATGCGATAGATCCCAAATTAATACAACCACTAGCATCAAAACCTTTTTTATGCAATGTGGCTGACGCCACAGATCAGAATTTTTAGCTTAAAATGTTGATAAACTATTAGACTATTTCTTCACATTATAAGTGCAGCAATGCACACATGGTACTAAACTATAAGCGCAAAGGTTCCATTAGTGAAAAAGATCATTATAAAAGTGACCGCAATTGATGTGCTTAATTTTAAGAAGTTCTTTGGCCACTTTGGGCTAGGCTACATGAGGTGTGTGGAAAAAGGCATTGTTTCTTATGCTGGGTAAGTGATAATATATAATATAGTGATAGGCTAATATTGTCACTGATCAGCCTATCCTTGATTTAATCTCGTCTTTACATGAACTAAATAATATATACTACCGTTCAAAAGTTCAGTTTCTGTAACGGCTTTCATAATCTTCCTCCTCCTCGGTCGAGGAGAAGGAGTAGGGATCGGACCAAAACGCAGCGTTGTATGCAGACATAATGAATTTATTTAAACAAGACGAAAACGCGAAGAACACTTGAATAGATTACAAAACAACAAAACGACGTAGACAGACCTGAACATGAGAACTTACAATATAACACGAAGAACGCACGAACAGGAACAGACTAACCAAACGAACGAAAACGAAACAGTCCCGTGTGGTGCCACAGACACAGACACAGGAACAATCACCCACAAACAAACAGTGAGAACAGCCTACCTTAACCTGTCTAGGATGAGGGTGCCGCTAGCGGCACTCCCCCCCCACCCCCACTGAAAAACCAGTGCCGCGAAATTCAAAAAAAAAATATTTTTTAAATATTTAACTTTCACACATTAAAGTCCAATACAGCTAATGAAAGACACAGATCTTGTGAATCCAGCCAACATGTCCGATTTTTAAAATGTTTTACAGGGAAGACACAATATGTAAAGATGTACATCTATTACCTAAAAACACATTAGCATAATCCACCATCTTTTATTTGTCCACCAACACCAGTAGCTATCACCAATTCGGCTAAACTAAGATATTTATAGCCCCTAACCAAGAAAAAAACTCATCAGATGACAGTCTGATAACATATTTATGGTATGGGATAGGTTTTGTTAGAAAAAAGTGCATATTTCAGGTAGATGGCATAGGTTACAATTGCACCCACCGTCACAAATGGACTAGAAAAACTACATAGAGCAACGTGTTTACCTACTTACTAATCATCAAACATTTCGTAAAAATACACAGCATACACTAATCGAAAGACACAGATCCTGTGAATACAGACAATATTTCAGATTTTCTAAGTGTCTTACAGCGAAAACACAATAAATCGTTATATTAGCATAGCACATAGCACATAGCAGCCCAGCATTGATTCTAGCCAAAGTGAGCGATAACGTCAACATCGCCAAAATATATTAATTTTTTCACTAACCTTCTCAGAATTCTTCAGATGACACTCCTGTAACATCATATTACACAATCCATATAGAGTTTGATCGAAAATGTTTATATTTAGCCACCAAAATCATGGTTAGACAATGTGAAATGTAGCCCAGCTGGTGAGAAAATGTCCGTGCGCCATATTAGACAGTGATCTACTCTTATACATAAATACTCATAAACGTGACTAAAAAATATAGGGTGGACAGGGATTGATAGACAATTTAATTCTTAATACAATCGCGGAATTACATTTTTTAAATTATCCTTACTTTTCAATACAGTTTGCGCCAAGCGAAGCTACGTCAAAAAACATGGCGTCCTAAGCCACTAACATTTTTCGACAGAAACACGATTTGTCATAATAAAAATGTCCTACTTTGAGCTGTTCTTCCATCAGTATCTTGGGCAAAGGATCCTTTCTTGGGTCTAATCGTCTTTTGGTGGAAAGCTGTCCTCTTGCCATGTGGAAATGCCAACTGCGTTCGGGATGAACTGGAAGCGTGCCCAGCAATTCACAGCGTTTCAGAAATAAATGTCCCAAAATCGCACTAAACGGATATAAATTGCTATAAAACGCTTTAAATTAACTACCTTATGATGTTTTTAACTCCCATAACGAGTAGAAACATGACCAGAGTAATATTACTCCCTCCACTAATGCTTGGAACAAGTGCGGGTCGATGTCCTCCAGGCGCATTACGCAGCAAGAAAAGAGTTCCTAGCTACAGGTTTTTTTTATTTGTAGTGCCTGTGAACGCGCAATCGACCCCATTCAAATCGTCATCACGTAAAGGCATCCAGGGGAAGACGTAAGCAGTGTCCGTATACTCATAGCAATAACTGCGGCCTTTTAACTGACTCCAGATCAGGGGCCAAAATTTCTGAAATCTGACTCCATGTCAGGGAAATTGCTGTAGAATGACTTCTGTTCCACTTAGAGACAAAATTTCAACTCCTATAGAAACTATAGACTGTTTTCTATCCAATAATAATAATAATATGCATATTGTACGATCAAGAATTTTGTGGGAAGCGTTTCAAAAATTACACGATTAGCATAAATAGTGACAACAGCGCCCCCGTCCTCAACAGGTTAATATGGTTCTCAATCAGAGGAAACGTCAAACACCTGCCCCTAATTGAGAACCATATCAGGCAACACATTTAACCCAACATAGAAACACATAACATAGAATGCCCACCCCAACTCACGCCCTGACCAACTAAACACATACAAAAACAAGGAAAACAGGTCTGGAACGTGACAGAACCCCCCCCTCGAGGTGCGAACTCCGGGCGCACCACCTAAAGTCTAGGGGAGGGTCTGAGTGGGCATCTGTCCACGGTGGCGGCTCCGGCTCCGGACGTGGTCCCCACCCCACCATAGTCAAACCCCGCTTCCGTAGCCTCCTCCAAATGGCCACCCTCCAAATTAACCCCACTGGATTAAGGGGCAGTACCGGACTAAGGGGCAACACCGGAATGAGGGGCAACACCGGACTGAGGGGCAGCTCCGGACTGAAGGGCAGCTCCGGACTGAGGGGCAGCTCCGGACTGACGGGCAGCTCCGGACTGAGGGGCAGCTCCGGACTGAGGGGCAGCTCCGGACTGAGGGGCAGCTCCGGACTGAGGGGCTGCTCATGGCTGGCTGACGGCTCTGGCTGCTCATGGCTGGCTGGCGGCTCTGGCTGCTCATGGCTGGCTGGCGGCTCTGGCTGCTCATGGCTGGCTGGCGGCTCTGGCTGCTCATGGCTGGCTGGCGGCTCTGGCTGCTCATGGCTGGCTGGCGGCTCTGGCTGCTCATGGCTGGCGGAAGGCTCTGGCTGCTCATGGCTGGCGGAAGGCTCTGGCTGCTCATGGCTGGCGGAAGGCTCTGGCTGCTCCTGTCTGGTGGAAGGCTCTGGCTACTCCTGTCTGGCAGAAGGCTCTGGAGGTACCGGGCTAAGGACACGCACCTTCAGGCTAGTGCGGGGAGCAGCAACAGGACGCACAGGACTCTGGAGACGCACAGGAGGCTTGGTGCGTGGTGTAGGCACTGGTGGTAATGGGCTGGAGACACGCACCATAGGGCAGGTGCGTGGAGGAGGAACAGGGCTCTGGAGACGCACAGGAGGCTTGGTGCGTGGTGCCGGAACTGGTGGTACCGGGCTGAAGACACGCACCATAGGGCTAGTGCGTGGAGGAGGAACAGGACTCTGGAGACGCACAGGAAGCCTGGTGCGTGGTGTAAGCACTGGTGGTACTAGGCTGGGGCGGGGAGGTGGCGCCGGATATACCGGACCATGCAGGCGTACTGGCTCTCTTGAGCACTTAGCCTGCCCAACCTTACCTGGTTGTATGCTCCCCGTAGCCCGATCAGTGCGGGGAGGTGGAATAACCCGCACTAGGCTGTGTATGCGAACAGGGGACACCATGCGTAAGGCTGGTGCCATGTATGCCGGCCCGAGGAGACGCACTGGAGGCCAGATGCGTTGGGCCGGCTTCATGACATCCGGCTCAATACTCAATCTAGCCCTGCCAGTGCGGAGAGGTGGAATAACCCGCACCGGGCTATGCACACGTACAGGAGACACCGTGCGCTCTATCGCATAACACGGTGTCTGCCCGTACTCTCGCTCTCCACGGTAAGATCGGGAAGTTGGCGCAGGTCTCCTACCTGACTTCGCCACACTACCCTTTAGCCTCCCCCCCCCAATAAATTTTTGGGCTTGACTAACAGGCTTCCTACCGCGTCGTCGTGCTGCCTCCATTCGCCGGTATCCCTCCTCACACTGCTCCAAAGAATCCCAGGCGGGCTCCGGCACTCTCCTTGGGTCGATCGCCCACCTGACGATCTCCTCCCAGGTTGTATAGCCCAGATCCTTCTCCTGCTTCCGTGCTGCCTCCTCATACCGCCGCCTCTCGGCTTTAGCTGCCTCCAGCTCTTCACAAGGGCGGCGATATTCTCCAGGTTGTGCCCATGGACCTTTACCGTCCAATATTTCCTCCCATGTCCATGAATCCTGCGATCGCTGCTGCTGCTTTCTCCCACGCCGCTTGGTCCTTGGTAGGTGGGTGATTCTGTAACGGCTTTCATAATCTTCCTCCTCCTCGGTCGAGGAGAAGGAGTAGGGATCGGACCAAAACGCAGCGTTGTATGCAGACATAATGAATTTATTTAAACAAGACGAAAACACGAAGAACACTTGAATAGATTACAAAACAACAAAACGACGTAGACAGACCTGAACATGAGAACTTACAATATAACACGAAGAACGCACGAACAGGAACAGACTAACCAAACGAACGAACGAAAACGAAACAGTCCCGTGTGGTGCCACAGACACAGGAACAATCACCCACAAACAAACAGTGAGAACAGCCTACCTTAATATGGTTCTCAATCAGAGGAAACGTCAAACACCTGCCCCTAATTGAGAACCATATCAGGCAACACATTTAACCCAACATAGAAACACATAACATAGAATGCCCACCCCAACTCACGCCCTGACCAACTAAACACATTCAAAAACAAGGAAAACAGGTCTGGAACGTGACAGTTTCTTAGCAATTCTTAGCAATTTCTCGCAAGGAATAGCCTTCATTTCTCAGAACAAGAATAGACTGACGAGTTTCAGAAGAAAGTTATTTGTTTCTGGCCATTTTGAGCCTGTAATCAAACCCACAAATGCTGATCCTCCAGATACTCAACTGGTCTAAAGAAGGACAGTTTTATTGCTTCTTTAATCAGAACAACAATGTTCAGCTGTGCTAACATAATTGTAAAAGGGTTTTCTGATGATCAATTAGCCTTTTAAAATGATAAACTTGGATTAGCTAACACAACGTGCCATTGGAACACAGGAGTGATGGTTGCTGATAATGGGCCTCTGTACGCCATTTCCAGCTACAATAGTCATTTACAACATTAACCATGTCTACACTGTATTCCTGATCAATTTGGTGTTATTTTAATGGAAAATGTTGCTTTTCTTTCAAAAACAAGGACATTTCTAAGTGACCCCAAACTTTTGAATGGTTGTGTACGTGTGAGATTTGTTTTGATTTAGAATGGACCATTATCATGCATCTGTATCCAAACAGGGGCAGCGGGGAAAAATTATCTATGCACTTAAATAGCGAATGGAGAATGCTTTTCCCCGTGATTTATTTTCATGCCAGCCAGGTATGCTATACTCCTGTTGTAAATATAAGCAATGTGCTTAATATTAGGTAAGTTGAGAAATAAATATAGTAGGCCTAGCCTATAGAAAGCTGATGGGATCCTCCTCTTTTTATTAGCAGCCATCACTCTGTTTTCTCTCTTTAATTGCATAGCCTATAGAAATGTTGCGCAACATGAGACCATGGGCTCTCATGAAGTGTTTGATTAGATTTTCAAATACATTTGCATTGATGTCAGACTGATTAGAGGGACAAAAGAGTGCGGCGTACCAGGCAGTTAGCAAGTTTGGTAGACTACTAATGAAATCCTCAACCCAAAGTAAAAGTAAATGTGATAAAACGCACCTGTTACTTTAGCACCCACCTTTTTTCCTCTTCTCCCTCCCTCCACAACCCCCCCCCCCCCCCCCACCACACACATCCACTATAAGCTTTTCCAATCTCCCCCAGTCATTAGCATTCACCAACCCTCTCCCTCCCCCTTCTCCCATTCTCTCCCTCACCCCTTCCCTTCTCTCTCTCTCTGTCCTCCCCTCCACTGTGTGTGAGAGAGTTAGAGGGGAGCTTATCGCCTGGCAACCACAATTAAAGTACAACAACTCACTCGGTGGCAGCCACCGTTCTGAGCAGGCACCTCGGTGTGACAGCACGCTCCGACTGTAGAGAGGGAAGACGAGAGAGGAGCGAGGGAAAGAGAAGGAGGGAGGGAAAGCGAGAAAGAGTTGAACAGGTGAATAACGCTGCCGGTGATTTGACCGCATCAAAGTGGAAGAGAGCTGCCGTTGGAAGAAGAGAGTGAGGGTTGAAGCTGGGAGAGAGAGAACGAGAGAAGGAGTGAGGGAGGAGTGAGAGCAAAGTGAAGAGTGGCAGGGGAAGGAATTATTTGACTGTGGCCGGCATTGGACGCGACAGGTATGTGTCTGTCGAGAGTCGGGTTGCAATGTGAAGGTATGCAGAAGATATGGGGAAGCCGTGTGTATTTGTGTGGTTCTTTCTACAAATTCAGGGAGGTTGTGGTTTAGCATTGGCATGACAGGATTTCACAGCACCTGGTGCACAGGTATGCAAGCAAGCAGAGTCAGTACATACACACACACACACACACACACACACACACACACACACACACACACACACACACACACACACACACACACACACACACACACACACACACACACACACACACACACACACAAAGACACTGCACTATTATTCATCAATTACCCTTTGTCTTTGTCCTTTTGAAAAAGAATATGCTTGTTTTGATAGTGTACTTACAGGCCAATGTTTGCATAAATGCATTTACCACTGTTAAAAGTCCAATTGTTTTTCCTGTGTCTTTCCCCACCTGTTCTACACCTGACATATGTCGGTCTTAAAGTACTATTTTAGAGGCTGACACCTGCCAATTCTCCAGGAAAACTATCCATTAAAAGAGCTACGGAGGTGTGTGTGTGTGAGTGTGCGCGCCTGTGTAAAATGGACAGTTAGACACTCTTGTTCCCTCGGCATGGATGCTTGCCATGGCTCCATTGGGGTTTTTAAGTGCCACCACTCTCAGCCGTGTAATTGGCTGTAGGGAGAGAGGGTTGCAGGAAATGAAGCTCGTGCAGAGGTGGCAGTCAGGGCACTGAGTGAAGCACTGTGGAGGGACCTTCCGAAATGAACACTTGTAGTCCTCACTGTTGCTATTGTCCATTTGATGTGAGCAATTGTAATATAGATGTATAGCATGGTGGTTTTAGCATATATATTTTTTTTACCTTTATTTAACTAGGCAAGTTAGTTAAGAACAAATTCTTATTTACAATGATGGCATACCCCGGCCAAACCCTCCCCTAACCCGGACGACGCTGGGACAATTGTGCGCCGCCCTATGGGACTCCCGATCACGGCCGGGTGTGATACAGCCCGGGATCGAACCAGGGTCTGTAGTGACACCTCTAGTAGTGCGATGCAGTGCCTTAGACAGCTGCACCACTCGGGAGTAAGTTGGGATGATGCTTTTATCTTACTGACCTACTTTTAGCTTAGAGACTTCAGTGACTTACTGTTAAAACATATGGGTAGTGCCTTTAGAGAGTATTCACACCCCTCGACTTTTTCCATATTTTGTTTGGTTGCGGCTTGAATTTAAAATGGATTAAAAAATGTGTTCTGTGTTACGGGCCTACACACAATACCCCATAATGTCAAAGTGTATTAATATGTTTACAGTATATATATATTTTTGTATTAACAAAAAATGAAACGCTGAAATGACTTGAGTCAATAAGTATTCAACCCCTTTGTTATGACAAGCCTAAATACGTTCAGGAGTAAAACACAGATTCAACCTCAAAGACCAGGGAGGTTTTCCAATGCCTCACAAACAAGGGCACCTATTGGTAGATGGGTAAAAAAATCAACAAAAATACAGACATTGACTATCCCTTTATGCATGGTGAAGTTATTAATTACAAAGATACAGATGTCCTTCCTAACTCAGTTGCCGGACAGGAAGGAAACCGTTCAGGGATATGACCATGATACCAATGGTGACATAAAAACTGAGGATGGATCAACAACATTGTAGTTACTTCACAACAAGAAATATTACAAAACACGCATTCTGTTTGCAATAAGGCACTAAAGTAAAACTGCAAAAACTGTGGCAAAGAAATTAACTTCATGTGCTGAATATAAAGCGTTATGTTTGGGGCAAATCCAACACTTTTCAAGCATGGTGGTGGCTGCATCATGGTATCGGTATGCTTGTCATCAGTAAGCACTAGGGAGTTTTTTAGGATAAAAAGAAACAGAATAGAGCTAAGCACAGGCAAAATCCTAGAGGAAAACCTGCTTCAGCCTGCTTTCCAACAGACACTGGGAGACAAATTGAACTTGCAGCAGGAGAATAACCTAAAACACAAGCCAAATATACACTGGAGTTGCTTACCAAGACAACATCGAATGTGGCCTAGTTACAGATTTGACTTAAATCGGCTTGAAAATACTTAGCAAGACTTGAAAATGGCAGTCTAGCAATAATCAACAACCAACTTGACAGAGCTTGAGTAATTATTTTAAGAAATATTGTACATTCCAGGTTTGCAAAGCTCTTAGAAGGAAAGGGGATACCTAGTCAGTTGCACAACTGAATGCATTCAACTGAAATGTCTTCTGCATTTAACCAAACCGCTCAAAATCAGGCTGCCTTAATCAACTTCCACATCACCGGCACCCGGGGAGCAGTTTTTGTGAGGGATAACTACCTTGCTCAAGGGTAAAATGGCAGATTTTTCCACCTTGCCGGCTCAGAGATTCAAATAAGCAAACCTTTGGTTACTGTCCCAATACTCTAACCGCTAGGCTACCTGCCGCCCTCCGCTACCTGCCAACGGAGATTCTAACATGTATTGACTCAGGGGGTTGAATACTTATGTAATCAAGATATATTCGTGTTTTAGTTTTCTTTTCTTTTTTCTTTTTTAGAAATGTTCGAATTTTTCTTCCACTTTGGACATTACGGAGTATTTTGTGTAGGTCGTTGAGAAAACATTACAATTATATCAATGTTAATCCCACCTTGTAACACAACAAAATGTGGAAAGGTGTGAATACTTTCTGAAGGCACTGTATGTGACAGATGCGGGAATTGAACCCGAAACTCTGGTGTTGCAAGCCCATGCTCCAACCCTCTGCAGTCCGATGTGTAGTAGAGGTAAATACGTACATGTATACACATTTCAAGTACACGTACATTTCGTTAAGTACAATTTACAAACATTTACATTTAACCCCACTAACTCTCCAGGACCATGGGTTTCCACCTGCTCTCCGCAGAGATGTCCTGGCTAGGTGTACTGACAAGGAGTGAGGGGGTGGTGGGGGTGGATAAGGTCATAATGATTGCATGGGGTACTTCTCCCTACTGCGTAGGCACTGGGATGAAAAGCTCCATAAAAAGACTCAGTGGTCTCTCAATGGTCAAAATGTCACTGTGGCAGACTCAGAAGTTTGAACACACAAACACACACACACACACACACACACACACACACACACACACACACACACACACACACACACACACACACACACACACACACACACACACACACACACACACACACACACACACACACACACACACACACACACACACACACGGCCTCGATCAGAAAGGGGAATGCCCTTCACACTTTTTGACCACACACTCTTTACCACACAAAATAGATATAAAATGTGCTATTGCGTTTTACTATTTATCATACACTGTCTGACAGAAATCTATAATTTGCAATCAATACTAACGAATGTACCAACAGCAGAGTGAAAGATAATGTCTCCCCACATCCAAGAGCTTCTATTGCATTATAATTCTATTGCATTATATTGAATTCTATTTAAATGATAATGCCCAAGAAGCGGGTGTTTGGAGGATATATTGTCACGGGTGATGTTAGACCCGAGAGGAAGTCGAGGGCCGGCAAACCGTGCTAATATATCCTCCAAACACCGTCTTCGAATGCATTATCACTTTTATACAACGGGTTACCAACATATTCAAAAAATGATTGACATATTTACATAATCTTTGTTTTGATGAATTTATTCATACTATATAGTCCCAACACAAATCTAGCGTTGCTAGAGACGTGGCCCAGTCTTTCAGTCTTTTTGTTCTGTATCTATGGATGCGACCCAGTCGTTCGTTCTAAATGTTCCATTGCCATACTGGTTGGCAATGTTCTTATCCCTTGCTTGCTAGCTAGCCAACAACGGCTAACTTACAGTCACGTCAAAATGCAGCCTGAATAACAGCAAAGTAAATTGGATTTGCATTTATTTAAGCTGTTTTCTAGTGACATTTATTTGGATACATCCATAGCAATCAGCTAATGAGGCGCAATTTCGCCCGGCATAGAAAATGTGCTCACTCGTCAGGACACTGTTGTTCAGAGGAGCTAGCCAACAACACAGCTACAGTACCACAATCACTTCAAACTGAAGCTGGAAAGACTGCAAATTAGCTGCCTTTCATTTAACCGTTTTTCAATTGCCATTTGTTTGTATATATCTATAAAAATGATGGCAGCTGATTCATGATTTTGACTGGCTGAGAAACGCTGCCTGCCTGCCCAACTCGGTCCTTACTATAGGACAGCAGGAGATCGAATTTGAATATTGAAACAATGTTGCAAATGTCGGAGAGACAAAGAGCAAGGTTTATACAATTCTCAGCTGTTGAAAACGAAAAGTTAGTCTAAAAGAAATGTGAGATAATGTCTAGATGCTTTTTATAGTGGAGATCAAGTTTATAAATTGCCTGGCTGGGCTGATGAGACAGTGGATTGCGCAGACAGATGGAACAGAGTCAATAGGCATTTTAACATCATAGATTTAGCCGGTGGCAACCTGTGGAATAGACACTGGCTGGAATGAGGTTTTAACCAATCAGCATTCAGGATTAGACCCACCCGTTGCATAATGCATTCCATTGCAGTCTAATAAATTATATTGCAACAGTCATTGACAGGGCCTTCTTATCCCACCCATTGTGTGGGTCCAGATGCTCCTCTTACCCCTCTGGGGGTACAGAGGCCTGGGGTGATACCCCCTATGATGTGAAGACAGATATACCTCAGCATACATTTAAAAAAATCAAAGTGCAAAATGCAAAAAGATGATTGCGCTGGTGTCTTCTAAAAGTGTCTCAGCCTGGAGCTAGTTATGGACAAGCTGTGTCTGTCTGGCTCCCTCTGCCTATGTCTCCCAGAGTTCTCCTGGAGCTGTGGACAGTAGGGGGGCTGCCATGTGTGTGTGTGTGTGTGTGTGTGTGTGTGTGTGTGTGTGTGTGTGTGTGTGTGTGTGTGTGTGTGTGTGTGTGTGTGTGTGTGTGTATGCGTGTATGTATGTATGTATGTGTGTGTGTGGTTTTTTTTTTATATGTCCCCTGTTGTGAGAGAGATTAAACGACGTGGGGGGAATTAGGACTATTTTTGGACTGTTATTGAAAACCCATGTCAGTGTGTTAGCTTCTCTGTCAGTGAACATTTGGAAGCTCTTATGGCTTCTACTGTGCAATTTGCACTAGACATTGATCTAGGTTCGGGACACAAAAGGGACCTCGGATCAGTATCTGGAGACATCATCTTCTTACTCCAGGTTAATGAACTTGGCTGGAGGCTTCGTTTGCACTGAGTGCCACTCCTCCGGGATCTTCGCATCGTAGAAAGGGCGAGAGCTTCACATGCTGCTGTTATTTGCATCCCCATTTGCTCAAATGTCTGTCAATCACCCTGTCATTAATGAGCTTGCACTGGCCTGGTAGCATTTCCCATAACGAGGTGCATTTGAAGTCATTAGTCCCCTTAAGTTCATGACACTATGATGTATCTGGAAAATGTATACCCAAACGCACTTCAGCGCATCTTGCCATGCTATGAGGGACTATGGTCTGAGGGACTATGATGTATCTGTTCGACTCTTTGACATTTTCGAAAACAAATGCCAAATAACTTAATCCAGCTGCATTTCGAAGTAAAAGAACAAACCAAACCAAACTACCTGAATGACATGCTTACATATGGGACGGCTGGTAGCTTACCGGTTAACACCGCTGGGCCGCTAACCAAAAGGTCACTCGTTCGAATGTTTCAGCCTCAAGGCTTGTCAAGGGTGTTAACCATATAAACCTATTTACACAGTGATCTGTGTGTGTTTGTATGCTCTGTCTTCGAATTACACTTCATTTACACAGTTTGGGATTACAGAATTGCACTTGGTTGGAGTTTGCGTTTTGCAGTGAGGACTTTTCTTTGAATCTTGACTGCTGACCCCACTAGGTATCCTTTTTAGGACTGGTCTATGGTGCTCAAATGTTTCTCTGTTTTCTCTCTCTTTCACAGAGTCTGGGGTCAGCAGACAGGAAAGAGTTCCAACAAAAGAAGTAAGTCCCTTTCTTTCATTTTTTATTTTATTTCTCCTCGTCCCTCTCCTGTCCTTCCTCTCTGTTTTATTCTTCGGTCGTTTGTGTTCAGAGTCCTTTTCATTTTTACCTGCTTTAAACAGTTAGATACACTGCTAGATCACCACCTACTGTTGCTTTCTAACACAAAGCTTCTCAGGGGAATAGTGCTGATCTAGGATCAGGTCCCCACTGTCCATATAATCGTATTCATTGTGATCTAAAAGGCCAAACTGATCCTAGATCAGCACTCCTACTCTGAGACGCTTTGTGAATAAGGCCCCTGGTCGCCTTGAGGAATCTGACCTGGCTCTGAATCAGGTTCTGGAGAAAGGATGTTAATTCGCTAATTCGGTTTTAACCTGACCAGTAATCCCTTCTAATCTCATACAGATTATAAATAACAGTAAGTGAATTATTATGATAATTCGCCAGTCGCCAGCAGGTTCGGCGCGTCACTGTTTTGATTGACAATAAGCTATTTGAGTTAATTGCCTGTTATTTGCGCCCGCGTGTTCGATGTAATTTCACACTAATTATTTTCTCCCGGATTTCAAAACAAAACCATGGCAGCTTTTATAATGCCTCTCACCTGTTTACATGGAGACCGATGGATTTGATCACTCTAAGCATGATTATTAGATGTCCTTCAATGCTGATGTGAGTGAAGAGCAATTCACCTCATTGTCTCTGCTTCAAGGGAATTAACTTGGTTTCTGTCACAATTTCAAAACCATATTTCCATCCAACCATTTTTGATGCGAGTAAAGTACCTTTTATATAAAAAAAAAACTCATGACAGTATAATTGTCGGTAAACTTTCTAAATGTCAACAGAAAAAAACACACTAGATGGGTGGATAATCTTTCTGTCAGTGAAATAGATCATGCAACAAATGGCAGTGATGAGAAAGGAGGTATTTCAAATGGTTGAGAGATTTCAAAATGGCCACCGTTTGTTATCATCAGATCAAGGTCATGAAATAGGATGTTGTCGCATTTAAATTTTAGAGACAACGAGCAGGATCTCGTAGGTTTTGCTTTGTGAAATCAGTTGAAAATGTTTAGCTCCTGTTTAATGTCAAGTTGTTACTTGGCATTGAAACTCTGCTGAGGACTATGGCATAGTAGAATGTTATCACACATGTTCACATCGACCTAACTCCCCACTGGCTTACATGTAACGGTTGGGGTCTTTTTCTCTCATCTCTCTTTTTCAAAAGATACATTATGGCCATGTGAGTATGAGTGCGTGGGCATCAATGTGTTCCCCTAAGTCCCCCCCCCCAGTAAAAGACTGGTGGCATTGCCACAGAGTACCATGCTCATACATTTGAATTGCGCTCGGGCGGTTTCATAGCAACAGGCTTTCTCGCTGGCTGAACATGGAGGTGTGTGTTGTGACCGCTACATTCCTCCATTCCGACTCGGACCAACAATCGTTGGAGAATGTGCCACTTAGATGTCTATCGAACAGTTGTTTTCAGATTCTTTGGGTTATGAATGGGTGGTTTGAGTTTAAATGTCCCCGGCATTTCTAAGGTAATTCCAAACTATTATATGAAGCCATGATTTCACTTGAATTGAGCAGGTAAGGTTGGGGGTTTGAAATTGTGACCTCGCTAGTGTTATGCAAAGTTTTGTGATAAGGGGCATTGTCGTTGCACTTAACTAAATGATCTGTAGGTCTTCTATGATGTTAGTCTGGGATGATTCATGCTGTATCTTTTAATGTTTGGATGCCTCCTCCAGAAGACTGGCTTTTACACACACACACACACACACACACACACACACACACACACACACACACACACACACACACACACACACACACACACACACAGACACACACACGCACACACACACGTACGCTTGCATGCATTTCACATCTCGCACGCCAGTGGAGGCAGCTGAGGGGAGAACGGCTCATAATAATGGCCGGAATGGAATGGCAACACCTGGAAAACCATGTGTATGATGTATTTGATACCATTCCACTGATTCCGCTCCGGTCATTACCACGAGCCCGTTCTCCCCAATTAAGGTGCCACCAACCTCCTGTGTCGCACGTTTGCGCACACATACACACACACACTGCATGTGCCATGTGGGTAGTCTTGGTGGGCAGTCACTCCATAATGCGGCTTGCTTCGCCACGGTTGCCTGGAGACAAGCAGCATTCTCCATGGCCAAGCGAAGCTGTCATGTGAAGTCATGTGACACGAGTCTCAGAATAGAGAGGTTTGGTGAGGGGTAATGATGTGTAACCTCCTAAAGTAGGCTGTAAACAAAAAGACTGAAAGAGAGGGTGAGAGAAAGTTCTGAAACAAACACAGCCACACACTCATTCTCTCTCTCTCTCTCTCTCTCTCTCTCTCTCTCTCTCTCTCTCTCTCTCTCTTGCTCCCTCTCTCTCTTGCTCCCTCTCTCTCTCTCTCCCTCTCTTTCTCGCTCCCTCTCTCTCTCGCTCTCTCTCTCTCTCTCTCTCGTTACACGACCCATATGGAAATCATTAATAACCTGAAACACTAGAACTATGTGCAGACACCCAGTCTTCTACGGCCATCCATATTACCCATCTTGTATTCTCCCAGAGGTGCATCAAGCAGGGCTTAGTGCAGTGAGTGAGGGTATGTGTGTGTTTTACATAAGTGAGGGGGCAGACAGTGCAGGAAGGAAGAGATGCGGTTGGAGGAGCCGATAGCGCGACGGACGGGTGGTGCAGGGAATTTAAGGAACGGATGTCAGGGAGAAAGACCCTTGATTAGCCTAATTTATTCAGAGGAGAAGGCCCGTGTAATTGTTCTCAGATGGGGGCGGGGGGGGGAGTGGAGAGAGAAAAAGGAGGGGTTAAGTTAGAGGTGAGGGCGAAGGGTCGGAAGCGAGGTGAATGGAGGAGCTGAGAAAGTTTGTCTCACTCTTCTCACTCTTATTTGACGGTCATCCCATGACCTCACAGATGTTAACTTTCATTGGCGTCTCACTTACGTCTCAATATTGTTTCATTAGTCAGGTTTCCATTAACCCAGGTTTACTCAACAAAAGCAATGACGCAACAAACAAACAACGTGTGTAATAAAATGGCAGCTATAGGAGAAATGTTCTAAAGATCGACAACATTTTTATCTCTTCGTCAGGGTTGGATTCTTCGTTTGTCAAATTTTATTACAAATGATGATGGAAACTGTGTTTTTCAAATTAATTATAATAAATGTTTTTGGTTTTTTAGGTACGCAGGGCATGTCATGACATAAAGTATCTATAAATCTCCACTCCACACGTAATTCTAAATGCCTAATGAGTGTTGACAACTTTTTTGCCTGAATTGCTTCGCCTTGGCTTTTTTGGTTGGCTGAAGTTTCACCATCCAATTATTTCAGATCTACAGTACTACAGTAGTTTCACCACCAAGACATGGACTGTGGTGATGGGTTGGCAAATAAGAATTATTAGAATATGGCAAATATGGGCCTCACGAGTGTCGCAGCGGTCTAAGGCACTGCATCGCAGTGCTAGCTGCGTTACTACAGATCCTGGTTCAATAGCGGGCTGTGTCGCAGCCAGCCGCGACCGGGAGACCCATGAGGCGACGCACAATTGTCCCAGCGCTGTCCGGGCTAGGGGAGGGTTTGGCCGGCCGGGATGTCCTTGTCCCATCGCACTCTAGCGACTCTTGTGGCGGGCAGGGCGCTTCCGGGTTAAGTGGGCATTGTGTCAAGAAGCAGTGTGGCTTGGCGGGGTTGTGTTTCGCCTCTCCCAAGTCCGTACGGGAGTTACAGCGATGTGATAAGACTGTAACTACCAATTGGGGAGAAAAAAGGATAAAAATACCAAAAGAATAAAAGAATATGGCAAATATGAGTAAATTCTTGAATTCTATCCATGCTGGCTTTTGCGGGCTACCTGAGATGAAACAGATACTGTAGGTAGTAGGGCATACAGGCTTTCGCCAATGTATTCATGCGCAATTTGCCAAAATGGATAATGGAAACACTTCAACCACTTCGTTTTATTTTTTAAAAAATAACATTTTTGTGACATCATTACGTCCAGCTGTTTTTATCTGCAAAAGACAGTTCTATAAAAACGCACTGTAGCGACAGTTGTCGCATCTATTTTCCATGCAAGCGTTCTAAATGTAAAAAAAAAAAAAATCCCTGGACAAGTTCATGGAAACATAGCTTCAGTCTTCTCACACTCATCTAGCTATTGTCTCACTCTTTCACAAGGTTTGAAAACATATTTCTCACCTCATTACTCATTCTCGTCTTACGTCCGTCTGCCTTTCCACGGGGTGAGAATAGGAGGGTGACTCAGCCGTTTTACAGCCGCTCGCCCCGAGGACAAGGACTTTCCCCGGCAACAATCAGAGCCAGTGACCCCTTGGCCCTAACGGCAGAGTTCCACCTCTAAATTGACGGTAATCTGGGTTAACCCGGAACTAATGTCTCACGTAATTGGTCAGATGCTCGATGAAGTCCATACATGTTAAGAGAAGAGAGAGAACGAGGCTCGGAACCGCAATGAACAGCTGCACCCTCTCTCTTTGCAAGTTACGGGCAAGTCTATGGGCCAAATGTCCCCTCCCCTTCCTATATTCGAAAGATGCTAACACCTGCGAAATTATGATTTGTCCAAAGCACCTGAACTAATGCTGCTCATAATCTCACGAATACAGTTGTATCATGACAGGTCTACGGTACCGTTTATGTAGACTGTCCACAAGAGATTAATTAAAGGCCCAGTGCAGTCAAAAGTAATGTTTTCCTGTGTTTTATATCACATTGTACAACAGCTGATGAAACTAACAATGTAAAAGTGTTTTTATTTTAAAAAATGTAGTTGCTGGTTGAAAATACAATCTTCACATGACCTTCTAATCAGCGGGTTTGTATAGCTTTGCATAGTTTTCAGTTTCTCCCTCCCAATTCAGACCACTCCTAGACAGTCCTAGCAAAATTCTTGCTTGAGAAATAGTTTTTTGCTAAAAAGCTACTTTTGCCCATTTTCATCTATTAACTTCTCTGGGATATGTGGGACGCTAACGTCCCACTTGGCCAAAAGCCAGTAAAAATGCAGCACGCCATATTCAAATATATTACTATAAAAATAAATATTTCATGAAAACACACATGAAAGACACCAAATTAAAGCTACACATGTTGTGAATCCAGCCAACATGTCTGATTTCCAAAAGGATTTACGGAGAAAGCACACCAAACGATTATGTTAGCTCAGTACATAGCCACAGAAAAACACAGCCATTTTCCCAGCAAAAGATAGAGTCACAAAATGCAGAAATAGAGATAAAATGAATCACTAGCCTTTGATGATCTTCATCAGATGACACTCATAGGACATCATTTTACACAATACAGTTATGTTTTGTTCGATAATGTGCATATTTATATCCACAAATCTCGGTGTACATTGGCGCCATGTTCAGAAATGCCTCCAAAATATCCGGAGAAATTGCAGAGAGCCACGTCAAATAACAGAAATACTCATCATAAACTTTGATGAAAGATACATGTTTTACATATAATTAAAGATACACTTGTTCTTAATGCAACCGCTGTGTCAGATTTCAAAAAAACTTTACGTAAAAAGCACACCATGCAATACTCTGAGACGGAGCTCAAAAATAACAAAATTTCTCCGCCATGTTGGAGTCAACAGAAATACGAAATTACATCATAAATATTCCCTTACCTTTGATCATCTTCATCAGAATGCACTCCCAGGAATCCTAGTTCCACAATAAATCGTTGTTTTGTTCGATAATGTCCATTACTTATGTCTAAGTAGCTACTTTTGCTAGCATGTTTAGTGCACATGTCTAAACGCTCGCGCAGATGCAGGCGAACTCGGACGAAAACTTCAAAAAGTTATATAACAGGTCGAATAAACTGGTCAAACTAAGTAGAGAATCAATCTTCAGGATGTTGTTATCATAACTATCCAATAACGTTCCAACCGGAGAATTCCTTTGTGTCTCTAGAAGTTATGGAAAGCAAGACGATATCGTTTGGAACGCGCGTGACCAGGAACTGGCATTCTGCCAGACCAATGACTGAAACACCTCCCATCCAGCCCCACATCACACTAGAGGCTTCATTCCACGTTCTACAGACTGTTGACATCTAGTGGAAGGAGTAGGCAGTGCAAACAGATCCATATCGTGTAGGGAATTGAATAG